>NC_041011.1:1442575-1745444 GCF_004193775.1 Glycine soja
GTTGGCTTTTAGTATTGCTAGTCTAGCTGGGGCTATATAATACTTGGATTGTGAATTAAATTATGGGAAAAGTTCTATGGTCGGGTTTAAGATAAATATACTACGATTAGGACGTAGCAACGGATGCTTGGGCGGGCCTATGATACATTGTATGGACAAATGGTGAAAGATCAATATTTTGATATTGCCTATGATACATATTGCCACAATTATTATAATGAAAAAATTGTGTTAACTTTTTTATTTTTAATTTTGATTTAATAGTATTTGTTTTGAGTGGTTCTAGAAATATGAAGATGGAAACATAAGGCTGGGATAGCCCAATGACACCATTGCCTTAATTGATTATTTAGCTAATTCGGAATTCTAAGTGAATTATTCGATTTCAAGATTTTATTTTTTTGTCTCTTAGCATTTGCAAATTGCAATGGCTTCATCTGCATGAAGCGTACTAAGTTATTCTTTACAAAACTGGTTGTCACCGAGTGGGTAAAAGTAGTTAATTCATGTGGATGGAATTGGAACCTGATTCGTTATTCAATACTAATACGAAGATCTTTTCATGGATTTATTGCAAACCAGTTGAAGCTAAATAAAACTAGTTCATTGTGTGCAAAACTTGCCCATAGCCAATTTTAATCCACCGGTCCCCATCTCCTCGTGGTCTATTTGTTCTTGGTTTTGGTTTTCCTTTGTTCAGAAGCCATATCATAGGATGGTATCTAAATGGCAAAATTTAAAACGTTATTTGGGCCCTTGGAGTGAAGGATATATTTTACCTAGGTCCTTGTCTCAACGCTCAAGTTGGTGCCAAAGAAGGTTCCATCAATCATTAATTGCTCAGAATAAAATTAACAAATAATTAGGTGAGCTGTCGGTGATGGAACCTTATTGTTTTGCGAGCATGCTTACAGAAAAATCCTGTTTTGTAATCTAAATTTCCTATAGCCTTACGGGTAAACCATGACTTCATACGCAATTATATATATGGAGAAAAAAATGACTCGTTATTGATCTTATGTAATGTATATGAAGTCTACCAATTGTGCCCCTCTAAATAAGCTTAAAAGGAACGCAATTCAAGAATCCCTATAGCAATTCTCTAAACCTTTATCTTCATCTTTACGAGGATGCGTTAACCAATTTCTTTGGAATGTTTAAAATAGTAAAACACTTAACTACAAAGGTACGAGAAATAAAACCATAGAAATGGAATTTGTAAAATAGGAGCAACTTTTTTTGTTTGTATTTCTTTTTTTTATTTTTTGGTTACACTCATGACATCAGGACTGAGTTGTTGGGGGAAGACTTTTGTTATATGCTTTGTTTAAATGAAGAAAAAAATGTATTATTGGATAGATAAAGAAGAGAAGAAAAAAAGAAATATAAAAATTTCTGTGCTTTATTTAGATGGATGGAAAAGTGAGTGCAAAAAAAGAATATGTATAAGATATTTTTTCCTTATGTAGAAAAGAAAAAAAGAGAGGAGAGAATTAGAAAGTTATTTTAAACAAATACTGGCTATTTCTTTTATAAAAAATATAGAAATTCAATTTAAAAATAAATATAAAAGGGATAGATTGAAAGATATAAGAGGTTAAAAAATTCCTAAAAATACTCTTGTTGAAGATAATTCTTAAAAATGTTGTCGTTCAAGATAGTTGTTATAATTTATAGAGAAAAAGTGAATAATTTAACTATAATTTGATAAAAAGAACTATTTGTAAAAAGGATAAATGTTAACGATAAATTAGAATAAAATTAAGATTAAAGATTTCTATTTGAAAAAATAATAAAGTTTAAGGATCAATTAAAATAAAATTAAAGTTTAAAATATCTATTTATAAAAAAAATAATGTTTAAAGGAGTTAAACACTATTTCCCCCAGAATTAACTTTGGTTTCAATTGTTTGATGTTTGAGTAAAGAAATTGAATATGATAAAACAATTAGATATTTAAAACTCTCGGGTGAAAGAAATTGGATATAAAGAATGATTTGAGTAATGATATAAAAATATGCTATAGTGTGTATACTTATTTGATATATTTTATTTTATTTTCACATCACATCTCATTATTTTTACATTTCTCTTTCTTGTATCATTATTTCTTTTTTAACTATTAATAGCTTTTAAGTGTTAATGCATCATTTTCCCTGATCCATGTACACCAACTTATAAGTCTTTATGCACGATTTTTCATGATTCATGTACATCAAGACTATGATAAGTAACATGATATCACAAAACAAATATCCCATAGATAGAGAGAAATCTGACATGTCAAATGAACTATTTATACATGTTCATATATAAGGTATATATCATTACTCGATTTGGTGAATTATTTTTTATTACTGATAAATGTTAGATTTTAATCTTTTGTAAGGAAAGATTGAATTTATCATTTTTTTAATTATTAAATCAATCTTATATCTCTGCATTGGTTAGATATTATGTGGATCGCTTACATTCTAGAACCGCACAAAATGGTTAAGATCCTAGAATCAGTGGTTTCAGAGTCTGGAGCGGTCATTATAACACGAAGGAAAGGAACAAAGTGCAGAAAAGGAGCAAGTGCGAAAGTATCCAAGAAATTGAGAAGATTTCTTTGGATACCTTTACAGCTAGAAACAATGGTGTGAGTTAATTTGGGGTGGCAGTGCAGGGGACCATGAACATTCGGTGGTCCTCCAAGGTTGATTCTTGCATGATAGGAAGACCCACATGCATTGCATTTACATGGTTCAAATCTCCCTCTCTAGACAAACACTGAAACACCTCAATATCACAACCCCTTGTTCACGTGGAAAACACCTGTTTGTGTTGAGAAACACTTGTGTGAACTAAAATTAAATTGGGTTGTGGTGTCCAAGAAGGGACACCCTCCATTGAAACAGTACTGTTAAGAGTGTTTAAATTTCTGCAGGTGCGGACCTTAACTTTTGATAGGTTTTTATGACAAAACATGAATGCTTTTTGTCAATGGTTGGCCAAAAGGCTGAAGTTAGCAGTTAATGGAGGAAGGTCCTTTCTGATGTAAATGCAGACCTTTCCCCACCCGTTTGCTGCAAGTTTTGACTCCAACTATTCAATGTTGATGGTTATGATTTAATTTCCATTTCTTTATATATAATTTACTTGTGTGGGCGCATAGCACATAAGAGGTTATGGCTTTGGTTACAAACTTGATGAAATTGGATTCTTCGGAACACTACCTAAGTTGTGGATCCCTATGCCCCTCCCCAAAGACAAAATAAAAACAAATAGATTTCTTTGTTCCTTGTTTATTTTGTGTCACACGCAAATTTGGGGTCATGAGATCTTGTTTGCTATCTATTAATGTATAACAGAGATAGGATATATGGAAGTATATAGTGCAGGAATCAATTGACGATGAAGTGAAGAAGAAACTTACCGATGGGTGGAAACAAACAACAGAATTCAAATATGCTATTTTATTAAAAAAAATTCACTTTTTTTTGTGGTGTCTCTAAATAAACAAAGACAACGCTAGCTAGTGTCCCAAAGATAGAATGTTTTTATGTAAAAATACAACAATTTACATTAGCAATTTATTCTGATCTTTATTTTTAGTAAATAAATAAACATATTAATGTTTTTTTTTACCTATTTCTGTCCACACAGATGTTAGCATACTCGTTAAAAATAGAAAAATGTCAGATAGACATTTCATGTGCTATCCAACATTAGAGAGAGGAAAAAAAGAAATACAAATATACACATAATAGAATTTATGATATGATTAAAATAGAAATAAAAAAAATGAGAAATATTGATAAAGTGTTTAAAATAAAGAGTGATTTGTGTATCATTATTCTTAAAAATAACATATATAGATTATGGAGATACAATTATAATCCTAATTAGATAACAATGTTAAAAGTATTTAAGAATTACAAAAAAAAGAAATGGCAACAGAAAATTATTATCATTTTAAAAATATTTTCGAGACATTATTATTCAATGGAAGGAAAAGGAGACATCAGACTTAAATTCCCAAAAAACACGTTTTTATGTATTGCCACTTCCATTTTAGAAAAACAAATAAGGTTGTCTCCTTCACGACCATATGATAGGAGGAGGGACCATCTCTGTAAGATACGTAGACCTCCTAAAAGGGACCAATCAATCATCCTCTGTTGAGTGACCCTAATCAATATCACCTTAGACAACATATATTGACTAGATTCAAATATGACTCATGAGGGAAATACTCATTCCACAGAACACACAGAAGGGTAATATATACTACTATATATGTAGAGTAAGGAATCTATTAACAGTCAATTCTCGTGTGTACGCGTGTGATGTATATATATAGAAGACATACGTACGCTACATTGTTTCCTTAGATAATTTGCTCGTGTTTATTTTTAGACCGAGAGTTATCCTATATATATTGTAAGCATTTTTACTCAAATCGGATAGAATTATTATGATAAAAAACTTATCTTTGAATACAATTGTATATTCAAAATTCTAATTCAATGTTACTGAACCACGCCAGTTAATTCACGTGATTAGTGATAAAAATTTCTTGTTTAATACTATTTCTTGGTGACACATGATGTCTACATGCATTACATGAGTATGAGCTGAGTGGAGATTTTACGAAAAGTGTCCCTGTGAATCAACACAAATTAGGATCCCAGATTCATTCTTTTTAAGTTTTGAACCCGCTAAAATAAAGCAGCGTATGCAAGTAAAACTGATCGATTCAATCATCGTTATGTACTTCATCTTCCTTCACTTCAATGTGAGACAAGAATTTACCAATCACAGACAACCGTTCCTACTAATTCCCACATAATTAATTAATGAAAACAATAGCGAGCGAGACAGGCTCATTCTTGGTCCCAGTTCTTGTGCAATCACTTCTTATTATAACGGTGTTGACTTAGACCTTCAGAGTGTGACTGTAGTACATACAACTTGGAATTGGCTTTCGTTTGATTAATCATCCTTAAAATTTCTGAAATTAAACGATGTTAAATATGCAAGTATACCCGATTAGATAATATCTGTGTAACTATTCAAATTTATGTTCTAGGGTTGACATATATTGACAGATGCTGTTATAATTGGAATGGTGAAAGTTTTTTTTTCAATAAAAAACAATATTGATTGATTATAAATGATGATATTTCAGTTCAACATAACACAGCCTAACTAAATAAGCTCCAATGTCCACTTATTTTCTATAAGCATGGGAAAGTTATTCGTGTATGTTGATGCTAGAATCTAGATGGAACCTTGCTATCTCAGGACTTACAAAAGGACTGCAACTTATGATGCCAAAAGCTCAAAGCAAATGTTATTGGGAAATTTCCTTACCCACTCATGTTTTAACAATAACTATGTTAAATATATATTGAGTGGATTATATTTTAAATGATTTAATTGAGTATGTTATACTATAAAAAAAATGTAATATGAGCTTAACGAGTGATTATTATTATTAGCCCACTTTCATATAATGGATCCGCAAACAATTTCAATTAATTTTTAATTTTTTTATTAGTTAAAAAATGTGTTGGAATGTTTGATAAACAATTTTTTTAAAAATAATTTTTAATATTTTTTAAATGTTACTTGAATTATGTTCCACAAAATAAACTGAAAAATTCATTAAAAGTTGAAAAATTAATCAAAAACTAAAAAACTAATTAATAATCGAAAGCTGAAAAATGATAGTTAGAAGATAAAAAATTATCTTATTAAATTATAATTGTTTAGTAAAACTAGCGGTTTAAAGTAACTAAAATGTTTAAAATGACGTAAAACTAATAAAAAAATAATTTATTTTAAAAAAAGATAATAAAGAATTTTGATAAATATATTAAGAATAAAAAAGAAGAAAATATAAAAAATTAAAAAAATAATAATATTTTAAAGAACACTACAAGTTACTAAAAAAAAACTATTAAAAAAATTATTTACTAAATAGTCAAACAAATTTTTTAACTAGTAAAAAAATTAAAAATTAATTGAAACATCTTATCAAACATAACCTTGAAGTAACATTTTTAAAATGCTAACTTTTACCTTATAGCTTTTTATATTTTATTTATTTATTATCCTTAAAATATTTATTCAATTTTCTTATTATTTTTTTAATATGTCATTTATGTTTTTTTTTTATATTTTTCATCTACTTTAATAACTAATTTTATTAAGTACTTATAATTTAATAATATTTTAAAAATTTTCAACTACTCATTAAATTTTCAGTTTCCAACTAATTTTTCAATTAATTTTCTTAAACATAACCATAATCATCCGCTCTTTTATTTATAGTTTTGAGTGTTCCAAATTTTATGGATCATCAAAGTGATTAAAGTTATATATCTAAGTTTATTTTTTATTTTTTTATATACTGAATAAAAGGGCTACAGAACAGCCAAATGGACAGAATTATTAATCAGAACAAAACCGATCGAGGGAAATTCGCCCCTGAAGCATCATCAGCTAATAGCCGTAAAGGACGTAACTATCCGGGTATTTACTTTAATAGGGCCTTTAAAAGTATTATTTTAAGATATATGTCTATAAATTTTGTCCCCTTCCACATAAAAACAAATAATATTAAAGTAAAGATATAATTCAACAAATCTCACATAATTACTGAAAATTACTAATTAATTACTCTAAATTATCTAACTCGAGTTTTTTCTACAGGACCAAAACATTAAGAACCATGATTCAAGACAGAGAAATCTCCTCCAGGTGAGGATAGACATTTCAACTGCAATGAGGAAGCTAATTTGGTGGTTAATATTTCATAACAAGAGAAATAATCAGACAAAAATATATTTTTGAAATGACCTAATCTTTTGCAGAAATGTGTAAGTTGGTTTATGTTCTTGCTTTTGTTATATTCTTAATGCTTAATTTTGTTAACAATATTAAGTTGCTCATGAGCACATGATAGGATTATTTCATATTTTAAGAAAAGACATGGACACTAACTTTTCCATTTATTCTGGTTAGCAGTAATGAAAATTTCCGAACATCAAAGAGATGAATGAATTCTAGATTGGATCATAAAAAAAGCACGTGAGACCTGAACTCAAAGAAGGCGCTAATGAATTCATCCAATTTGCAACTAGTCAAGACAACTTCCAAAGGTATCCGCTAATAAGGTGCCTTTGTCGAAGATGTGGGTGTAGAAGATGTAGGGCTTTTTATTAGATGTTTTAACTCTTTGAATTAAGGGTTTTCTATTAGATGAGACATGTTTCATTTTTTTAATTATTTAAGACTTTCTACCACATGCATGTTAACATATGTCTCATTGTTTTGGATTTAGAATATTCTATTAGATGTGGAGACATGCTTTAATTTATGTTATTTTGATTAATGAAAATGATTGATGTCATTCATCTAATTTACTTGATATCTTCTTATAATTTTGATATCTGTGGTTGTAGTTATGGTAATATAGATTTTCATTAATGGAATTGTGAAAATATAAAAAGCAATATCTGTACAGCTAAATTAGCGACTTATATGTCGGTCGCAAAATAGTCATTTAAATTAGTATTTATAAAAATTAGTTAGTGAATTTAGTGACCGTGTGTCAGTCGCTAAAAATAGCAAACGGATAATTTTGGTGGCAAACATAAAATATAACTAGCCACCCACTTAGTTTTCTAAAATTGTCACTTAAAATTATATTTTATGATTTAGCAACTTAAACAGTCGGTCCTTAATTTTGAGGTTATTTATAGCAACCGAACAATTTATTTCTTTCTATCAATGGTCACGTATAAAATAATTTTGTGATCATCATTATCGGTCTCTAAATTGAAAAACTTACCGACTAACTTAAAAAATCAGCAACAAATGGCTTTGCAATTGGGATCTCTGTTATTGGTATTGTATGGTCACTAAATCAAAGACAAAATATATTAGTCACTGGTATAGTTATTTTAGGGAGTGATAATGAACAACAATGGTCATAATGACAGCGATGATGATAGTCATGATGTATGACAATAATGATGACAATAATAAAAATGGTAAGAATGATGAGTTAACAACAATCATGAGAAAAAAAATAAGGTGATAATTGGAATATTTTTGGATGTAATAAATTTACATATTTGATTTTAATTCAAATTTTTATTTTAATATCAATAATATATTATTTTTAATCTTAATTTGATAGTTTAATTCTTCTTTAAATTTTCACATAAAAAAATGTTCTCACTTGACTCGTACTTTTTTGTTATATATATATATATAATTAATACCTTACTATATTATATATAAATGTTATACTTTTTTGCGAGATAATATTATACATAAGCCAATAAAAAATATAAATTATCATAATTATTATAATCTTACATATTATATATAATATTTTTTGTCCATGAAAAAAATAGTTATCAAAAGATGGTTCTTAATTTGTTATGGGGGAATATACTACTTACATAAATTTACTCTCATTGCCACTAATTGAACTTCCACTTCTTTAAAGATAGCCTTTAGGTTCGAATTCAAGATAATTCATGCATAGGTGCATGACATGTAATTTTATTATAAATTTTATTGAAGTGAGAGCCATTCCTAATCTTATATGGGACTAAATCTTTTCCTAATCTAAATTTTTAGAAATTAAATCAATCTATTTCATACACAAAAATATTGTATATTGTCAAACTTAAGAGTTGATATAATGATGTAAAATTTTATTATATTCATATAAGTAAAAATAATTTATATAATAAGAAAATTTATATTTAATTTTTATTGTGTGTAAAAAAATTTTGGACCAACAACGCGAGAAAGATTATATTCTCGTTCAATGCATTGAGAAAGACATCTGTAGTCTCTCACCTAAATAAAAATAAATTTTTAATCATTTAAATTTAAATCTTCTTTTAGTCCTTCGAAATTTAAAGTTAATTTTTTTTATTCCTTAAAGTTTACAAAATATTATTTTTAATCCTTATACACGATATGAGCCAAACAAGAATTAAGAGATTTATAATTTGTAGAAACTTTTGACCGTCATTTTATATTTTGTTTTAAAATACAATTTACAGGAAGTTAAAATCTGTTAATTTTAAAGCCAAAAAAATTAAAAACCCATTAATCGTTTTAATTTTTTTTATTCATGTGATTCTAAGAATTTTAAATTGTGCTTTAAAATATAAAATAATATTTTAGTGATCAAAAGTTATCACAAATTATAAATATTTCATTTCTTCGTTGACTCGAAGGACTAAAAATAATTTTTTTAAAATTCTAATAACTAAAAAAGTAACTTTAAATTTAAAGAATTACAAGAAAAATAACTCAAAAGAGACTAAAAAGATACTTAAGTTCAAGTTAAATATCCTCATCACCAAATGAAAACTCACAGAAATTGTTCACAAAAATAAAAACCGAACAGAAATTATTCAGTTGCTGACTATTATCATGTAAAGACAAGATAACTATCACCAATAGTAGCTTTTGCAAAAGAAGTGGATAAGAGGATCACGAAGACGCTGAAGGCGTAAGAAGCGCATTTGCATGTTCCCTACACACCTTATTATCATCTTGCTCCTTATTATGCCTCATGAACCTAGTGCCTGTCCCTTGCACCTGTTTCCTTGGAAGGAAACACGGAACTAGACCCATTATTATTATTACGCCAAGTCTGAGAAAACCATCTAGAAGAAGGAATATTGTTGAATGGTGGTGAATTCGGAAACTGTGGAAACACTGAAGGACCACCAGGTTGAGGGGTAGCATAAGGATATGTTGAGTGCATAGGAGCGGAAAGGCATGCCAGTAGCATTATTCAAGGAAGAGCAATGAATTTGGGGGTTGTTGGAGGAAGACCCAATATTCATGTTCGTGTTATTGTTGAAAGTTCCAAAATGGTTGGGCCTCAGAACAGAGACCTATTGGTGGCAAATTCAGGATTTGTGTCATTGCGAAGTTGAAGAGTGTGAACTTGAGGTTCAACAGGGTTTGGGGTATTGAGAAAATTCCCAGTCCCAGGTAATATTAAAGTCATTAGAGCATTGGCAGCTGCAAGTTCTTCACCACCATCATGTTCATCTTCTTCTTCTTCTTCTTCATCTAGTACAAGCTTATTCCTGTTAGTTGTCCATGAGGGTGGTTTGTTCATGATTGTATCTTCCCTCATAAGTAGTAATCACATTTTTTGTTGTTGCATGAATCCCGTTCCACGTGCTTCCTTCGCAACACCCAGCACTTGTGCATTTGTAGCAGGCCCTAGAATATATATCCATGAAAACTCGTTAAATGCATACGAATGATATATCATACTTGAATGATATAACTTAAGAAAGCTTATTGTCAATGAATATAATTAATGATGATGCGTTTATGCATGCTGAAGGATGGGAGAAACAAACAATACATGGTCAAGCAGCAGTAGTTTATCCCATAAGACTAAACATACACTATTTGTTGCTAACCAAGTTGCCTCACTGAAGGTATTCAGAGTGCGCTCATAAGTGGCAACTTGGGTTAGCAATAAATGGTTATATTAATTAGTTTGAGGCACTTATACAAAGTCAAGCAACAATTCAAGTACAAAGGGTCATCAAAACAATAGCTGCTCTGCTGAATTACTCTTCTCAATACATGTTTCACGGAAAATGACAAAACTCCATCCAACCAAGCATGACCGTTTAGTTCTCAGCATTCGTTACAACAGACATATTAAACAATAAGAAATCAATTTGAACGAACAAGCAGTTCAAAAATCAACAGTCAGAAATAGACCAAAATATAAGCAAGAAATCAGTAAAAAAAAATCTTAACAAAACTAAAACCAAAGTTTGATGTAGAAGCAAAATCAATGCCAAATATATATATATATATATATATATATATATATATATATATATATATATATATATATATATATATATGACAGAGAGGCAAATTATAGGCATTGATCAACCAAAATGAAGATCGAAAACCAAACTACCTCACAACATATAGCTGAATTGCAGAGAGAAAAGGGACGTAGTACATTTTTATGTCCCCCTCTCCATTTGGGCTAACTACCACATCTACACCATAGGCGCTCCATTCTCTGTAAGTTTCCCGGAGATCCTCTTGCACATAGTATGAACCAGTGATAGATTCACCAGTCTTGCGTCCCTTCATTCTAGGCTGCAAAATCCAAATTCCAAAACCCGTAAGTTAATTAAACACCTCAATCAAGGAAGTGATAAAATAAACATTGAAAACACCCAGCACAAGTTAACATCTCAATCAAGGAAGTGATAAAATAAACATTGAAAACACCCAGCACAAGTTAACATCTCAATCAGGGAAGTGATAAAATAAACATTGAAAACACCCACCATTACCAAGCATGCAATTAAGTACAGTCCCCAATTTTTAAGTTTAACTTGTTTAATATTTTTTTCAGGTTAAGATTAATTTTTATCGGACTTGACTTAACTTATTTACATTTCTAATGAGGAAGATTATTAATATACTTTTTTAACATTAATTTATTTTTTATTAATTAAAATTAATCAAATAATATAAATCTCATTTCTTATTTGGCATTGTGTGAGTTCTAATGAATAAAATTTAGTTTTAAAAAAAACATTTAGCAAATAAAAATTATGATAGAAAGTACGTTACTGTAATTACATGCAGTAAGAATTTGCAGTTTTGCAATAATTGAATTTCATGGGAGAAAGAAGTCACGGGATGGTAAAATAATTAATGCAAGTAACTAATAGAAGCTTGAAAGACTTTAAAGTTCATAGCAACAGTTGTTATTTCATTAACCAAACATGCTATTGTTAACTAAGATAATATATTTTAGTAAAAAAAAACTAAGATAATTAAATAATATAAAAAACCTATTAAGAGTCTGCTGATAGGACAATACATTCACAACAACATCATAATTTAATATTTACACCATTAATAAAAAAAATTAAGGATCAATTTAATTCAATTTGACGACAACATGAAGTTTGAGAAGTTACCTGAAGTTAAGTTGAGTAGATGAATCATCTGTAATTTGATCTTCTAATCATTCAAACTAAAACATTCACCATAAAATTTAATTAGACCATTTTAATGAGAAAGTATAAAAAAAAAATATTTTAAAATACTCAAGTTAAAAGAATCACAAATTTTTATACGTGTGTGTACAAGCATGAGTATGTGTTAAGATCATAGGCCTCCTAGAACTATAAGTGTCATTTTTTTTTTAATTTTTATCAAAGGTAGTATAATTCATAAGAAAATGTTACGTTTCTCATAAAACTTCCTTTCATCTATATATTTCTTTTTTATTAGTATATCTATATAAAAAAAAGGTGTGAGCAAATATATATTAACGGTATGATTGTGTGTGAGTGATAATTTTGCAAAAAAAAAGAAGAAATTATCATAAATAAATTTTAAGAAAAATAAAAAAATAATTTAGGACACGAAAATGTTACAGGTGATAAAGGTGGATCAAACATATATAAATTATGTAAAAAATAATTAGGCAAATATAGTTTGATTCAATGGGTCAAGCTAAGTCAGGAAATCTAATGACCCATACAAATATCATTTTGGGCTAACTAACATTTCATGCCTTGGCCCATTGGGCTAGATTTGGTTGGATGGCCCATTTTGCTAATAAGGTTGATAAAATGGGTCGCTAGCTCAATGGTCCAAAGCATGACACCGTCTCATGCCAAGTGAAAATTTAAATCATATCTTACATTATAATCATAGTAATTATTTGTCAACAATCCTAAAATGAAAAAATATAAGAAAATTGGGTTGGGCTAAAAAGTCCAAACTCTAAAGATTAAAAAATTAGACATAGTAAATAATCAGGTAGACCAGATTAGATAGAATTTTTAAAAGTGAAATTCGAGATCCGATATGAACTCATCGGATTTCCAAATTTCAATTCAATCCAAACCAATTATCTAAATTTGTTGTTTAGGATTCACCAGATTATTAGACTAATTTAGATCTATAGTCACCCATTAGATTAGATAGGATTTTTAAAAGTGAAATTAGAAATCAGATCTAAACTCATTGGATTTGCAATATTTCAAATCTAAACCAATGACCTGAATTATTCAATTAGGATTCATCAAATTATTAGATTAATCCAGATCCATAGCCACCCATCAGATCATATGGGATTTTCAAAAGTTAAATATAAGATCTGATCTAAATTCATTGAATTCACAATTTTCAATCTGATATGAACCAATGATATATTTTTTCGGTTAGGGTTCACCAGATTATCAAATTAATCTAGATCCGTAGCCACCCATTAGATCAGATAACTTGTGTTTGTCACCTTTAAAAGGTAAGATTGATTAAGGTCAATGATGCATAAAATATTTAAAAAATCATATACATACTAGGTTGTATACTACAATCAACTATAATAATCATACTTCTTTCGATACCTAATTACCTTATCTGACCAAGTGCCAAGATAGATTTGTGTATGTCCAAGACAAAGTCGTTGAGGCATAGAGTGTGGAGGATGTAGATGCGACAATACTAGTTCCAACGATCAGATAAATAACTTGGTTTAGGGGTAGGATGAGAAAAGGAATGTAAGGATTAGAAATGTGCGACGCTAAGAGTTTGGGGGAGCCATTAGGTTAGCAATGTAGATAAAGAGACGAGTGAGGGGGTTTGAGGAATAAGAGACAAATAAATAGGGAAAATAGGTCTAACGTGTTAAAATAAAATAATAATAATAATAATAATAAAAATAAAAATTGAGGAGTTTGACCAAATTATTATGTTGATGTTAATGAAAAATAAGATTATGAATTTTCACTTCCTATTTAATCATTTTATCATTTTCTTAAAACTCATGTAAGTACTTTATCATTAATTCATTATCAGCAATCACGCACACACTGATATTAGTTTTTGATCCAGTAAGTTGGAAGACACTCATGATCTCCGACCCAGGACAGAAAAAAATACTATATGCTCACTATGCCTATGAATAATGAAGTTAATAAAAAAGAGGAGTTAGTAAGATTTAATAAAAAAAACTTACATAATACTTATTTTAAGTTTTTTAAAAATCAAATTAGTATTCCATAGAAAATATACTAGGATTCCATAAATCATACTAATAAGAAGATAATCAAATAATTCATACTTTAATATATTTTAAAAATTTTATATTACGTCAATTTTGATCTGTATGAATAAGATAACAAATAATTTTAGATTAATATGAAATTTTGGATATATGATTTAAGTGAAATGAACTTCCAATCCAACGATAGGTTTTAAAAAATATTATTCAATTGAAAGTTTTATTTTTTAAACAACAGTAAAAATCATTGAATGGTATAATAATTGGTCAAAATTATATCAATGTAATTTGATTCGTCTTTTATATATATATATATATTCAAATTTCCATCTTTGGTAGGAAAATACTTAATAAAAATAATTCATATTTTGTTCAAAATCTTCCGCCAATTTTTTTATAATAAATTAAGAGTTTGATGCTCACCAAAAAAAAAATTAAGAGTTTGATTTTTAAATTGTACTATTGATATAAAATATTTTTATACACATATTTAGTAGAAATTTACTTCATTGGCATGCTATATTAATTAATAGAATTATATAATTGTAAGATAAATTTCTATCAAATATTTGTGTAATTTTTTTTACACCAACAATATGTAAATTAAATTCATAAACTAATTTGAATCATCTAAAAATTACTTTTTGTGTCCTAAAACACATTAAAGAAAAAAAATTATTTCAAAATAAATGTTATATTTGATTTTTTTAATATAATATATTTTCATTTAAAAGATCTCCTATATAATAATACACATTTAATTGATTTTTTTATATGACCTTCATCCATGACTCGAGTTACTATTTTTTTTTTCTATAAGTACTACACTTGTCAGAAATTTGAGAGAAATCACTACTATTATCTTAAGTACAGTGCTACGTAGTGGTATCATTTTTTTTTTCTTTAACATTAATAAGTATTTTTTGGAGCATTGAATTTACTCTTTTGTCTTATCAATAATTTTGTGAATTTGTGCGGAACTAACTGGGTGTTTATTAGATTGAATTAACCGATAAATATGAAAATATAAAATTAATTAATTAATCAATTGAGTTTGCTTAATTAATTCATTTTTATTAAAATATTAATCGAATTAATTATAACTGATTCAATTTTAAAATTTTTAAAATTAAAATAATCTAATTATTCAATCACTTTTTTTTTAAAATAATAAATTTATTGTTTACATTTTTCCTCTATTTTTTATTTTCCCCATTTATGTGGGCTGTATTATTTAATATTTTTAAGTGTATTTAGTCATGTTTACGGTTCAATTTATTTATTGTTGAACAAGTATTTTAGTTTATGCATTGCAAAGAATAATATTATATTTATTTTATACAACTTAAATTTATAATAAATAAATACTTTCAAATATATAAACTATATTATAATTAAAATTAATAATAAATAAATATTTTTGAAGATATAAATTATATTTTATACTTATATATTGTAATACTATGTTATATTTAAGTGTTGCTATATTTTTTAAAAGGAAATGGAATTACATGCCTCATTTTTACTCAACTCTGCACATTATTATCAAATTTTTTATTAAGTTTTATTCAATAGTAATAAATATGTTGAAAATTAAACGAATATTGTTGCATTCCTCTTTTTTTGAATTAGGACATCTTCCACTAACAAGTTTTATGCAAATTTCATGTTTACATTCCGATGACTTTTGGTAGGATTTTTTTTTTTTAGTTTCCTTGAAAATTTAAATTGGGAATTATAGTTTTTCATGGTATCTATTTTTAGAAAAATAACATTGCTTGGAAAAATGGTTTCTTAGGTATGATTTCCACAAAAATTGTCCTATGAAAAAAGGGAGAATCTAATTTTACATAAGAAAATATTATAATAAAAATTTCATGTTACTCTTGCTATCAAATACCATTTTAGAGTTGGTAATGTATACTGCATGCCTAAGTTAGCAAATATTGTTAAGCATCAGGAAAAAAAATGAAGGCTTTTTTTTTGGCAGGACAAGAAAATGAAGTTACATCCCTTACTTTTACTATATTATTAAATTCTGAACATTTATATTTTTATAAATATGTTAAAAAATATATTTAATAGTAATAAATATATTGAAATTTTAATTAATAATAATAAATGAAAAATTTATTTAATAGTAATAAATTTGTTGAAAAAATTTATTAAATTTTCTTCAATAGTAATAAATGTGTTGAAAAAATTAAATGAATATTGTTATTATATACTTCATTTTTTTTAAAACTTGAACCACTACCACGAGTTTTATAAATATTCTTAAGAATATTTATAATCAATCAAATATTTTACATTGGAAGAATTTATATTCAATTCTTCTTATGCGTAAAAAAAATTTGGTATAACAACAATCATATTTATAAATAAGATTAGTCTCTTATCCAAGATATTCATATCTCATATCGTATTCCTTTGTAGAATCATGATTCCTATCATAATTCTTGTGCAGGAAAAGCTTCCTTTGTAATAAATGCCCCTTTAAAGTTAATTTGTAACGTATCTTAATGAGATATCTCATGTTAGCAAATATTGTTAAGCATCAAGACAAGAAAACCGAAGTTACACCCGTCATTTTTTAAAAATATATTTTTTAAATATTTAATAGTAATAAATATGTTGAACTTTTAATTAATAGTATCGCCTACTTTTCCTATTTTCGTTTAAGGTTTTTTTTAATGAGTCTTTTTGTTTAAAGTTTTGACATAGATATTAAGAAATATAATTTATTTTTCGAATTTTATAAAAAAAACATTATGTAATTTCTTAATATATCCTTTATATATCTAATTATTACTCATTTATTCTTATAGTACACTACTCCATTAAGTATTGATTAAGAGTATTCTTTGAAAAAAAATATCTAATGCAACATTAGTTTTGTAAAACAACATCTATTTTAGAATATTTTTTTTTTCTAAAACATCATATATGTTACTGGTTCCCATCCTTGCCAGCTTTCCCTTCCCTTAGTGGATTCTAAACCTTGCGTCTTGCTACTGGTTCTGTAGCACTAAGATTAGCAGGAGATTCAATAGCAATAGCAGCTCCTTCTGTGCATCTTCCTTATTTAGCTGCGGGAACGAGTGCTGTGCTTGCCCCGACCGATACCACCATTCATTACCGTGAACCAGCCCCTCCTATAGGCAGGTCTTTCTTCCTTAATTTGGAATAGAGGGAGCAATAAATATATTGAACTTTTAATTAATAATAATAAACAATTTTTTATTTATTAATAAATGAAAAAATTATTTAATTGCAATAAATATGTTAAATAAACTTATTTACTTATGTTCAATAGTAATAAATTTGTTGAAAAATATTAAACTAATATAATTATATGCCTCATTTTTTGAACTTAGACCTATCAAATAGGTTTTATTCATCACCTAAGAATCATGATTTTCGGATATTGAATTTTTTTATTTGTACCCAATGCCTCATTTTTTTAAAAAAAAAATTTGAACATTACTATTGAATTTTATTAATATTTTTTTAAATATAACCAAAAATTATTTAATAGTTATAAATATGTTTAGCTTTTAATTATTAATAAACATTTTGAACTTTTATTTATAGTAATAAATGAAGAACTTTTATTAAGTATGTTCATCCCAAAATGATTTATGTTTAAGATTTTTCTACACAAATTAAGAAAAATAAGTATTTTAAGAAAATAATATTTATTAGGAGACAATTTTATTAAAATATCTTTATTTTTTCTTAATTTCAATAAATATTATTAAATCTTTGTAGATAAGAAAATAATGTGATTTTTTAAGGAACAAATATGTTGAAAAATTAAATGAATATGAGAAAATTACATAGAGACTTTCCTGAGATTTTATAAAACTACACAAAATGCCTCTATTTCTTTATCCTTACAATGATCTCGATACACAATGTAATGTTTTTAAAACCTTAAGGAAGGTGTGTGTAGTGTAAAAAAGGGTGTCAAATTAATGATTTTCAAACAATTGAGAGAGGTTTGTCATTTGTGTAGAGGTAAAAGAAGTGAGAAGATTTTGTGCAATTTGACAAAATCTAAGAGAATATTAGTGTAATTTGCTTAGTAGATATTGTTATATTTATCATCTTATAAACTAGGACGACTCACACTAACACGTTTTATATGAATTACATATTTACATTTGTAGTTTGTAATGTATCTTGATGAGGCATCTTGAAGTTAACAAATATTGTTACTAGTGATTCATGGGTGTACCCCCTAATTAGACACTTCACCTTAGACTCATTCGGTTAATAATGTCTTCTCGAAATCATTTTAGGCTTAAAAAACCTCTTGGTGTCTATAAAATAGGGGGTTTAAATTTTTTTTGTTTTGACTTTAGTCATTTAAAAACTTTTTTTAGTCTCTACTTTCAAGTAACAACATTAAATGATGATTTAATTTGACATTAGTAATTCATTAACTTGTCAAGTCATTAAGAAATATAAGATAATCATGTATTTTGTATTTTGTAAATTATGTTTTTAAATTCTTATTTGTTCATAACAGTTGATAACATCATAGTAAATTAATGAGATGTTTAAAAACATATTTTAGCAAAAGAAAATTATTTATGATTGCTAAAGTCGATATCTTAAAGTTATTACTCAATAACATGAAAAAAAATCTTTAAAAAGCTAAAACAAAAAAGAAGAGAATTTTAAAGGACTAAAATCAAAGACACCTAATTTTATAGGGGTAAAAGGTTATTTAACTCATCATCTTATATCTTCAAATCACCGTGAAGTTGTAATACCAAAATGGGCCTAATCTCACTTATTCACGGGTCTAACCTCACTTCCCTGCCACTACCATAACCATACATAATTGGCCTAACAATTGCAGATTGTGTGTGCGTGTATACATCCTAGATGTACAAATTGTAATAGCCATGGTATGCATGAAGATGAAAACCATCCTCTTTCAATTGGAGCAAATATGGTAGATGCTTCAGGTGCTGGAGCTGCAACTGTCGTTGCTACAAATCCGCTTTGGGTTGTGAAGACTAGACAGCAAGTGTGTTTCTTTTCAGTTCATGCTAAATCTTATATTTATCATCGATTTGCTTATGATATCAACGTATCATATAAAATTGGCCTGATTCCCGAGTGCATTAAATTCTTAGAATATATGCAATTAGTGGTTTGTTAAAGTTAAAAAATAAAAACCCTTTTATCGTATTGCTTAGTTTATGGTCATTGTCTTGGATTCTTGGCAGTAGATACTTATAGAATTTTCTTTTCTTTATGGCATTGGCATACTGCATACCATTAGTAGAACTATTTTTCATCATCAATTGAGCTGACAATAAAGGCATCATGAATTTGACATTAGTTTGTTGGGATTCAGAGTAATATCCATACAAATATGACAAAAACTATATCCATATTGAATTGGGAAAAGAATGAACTCATAAAACAGCTGGTTTACATGTTTTTGCCTTGGGCAGATCATGTTGTCACTTTAACAGCAGGGATTATGGACATTGTTAAAAGTATACTCTATGTATTGTATTTACGATAGAACTGCATTACTTTCTTTACCCTGCCTATCTTTGGTGCATGTATGTGTATATCCTGCACAACAAGTTTGCTTCCTTTGTTGTTGCATATAGGATAAGCTTAGTGCACATGATGTTGCAATTGCCTCACCAATCTCCGAATGTATTGTGTCCACATTGACATATCCTCGTGAGTCATCAGGTATGTTCTGAATGATTCAGTTTAGTTGAAGATATTCATGATGCATAGTCATACTTCTAGGTGCCTAGCCTTGTGAATGAAACGACCTAGCCATTCCCAGAATCAATTTTTAACCCTTAAAGCATTTTAGAATAGGGAAAACTGTATTCAGCTCCATTGGACTTTGGGTCATTTTCACAATCCATCACAAACTTAGAGTTGTCTCAATTGTTTCCTAAACTTTAACTATTAAATAGATCCTCCTGATCAGCTTTTGTTTGGTCAGTAACAGTAAATCTGCGGCAAAATCTGATCCATCCAAATATGTTAATCTAGACCATTGATTAATTTAACGTTAGAGTCTGATTTTAATGAATATTCAAATCTTCCTAATTAGAAATCTTGATGGTAGTTGATAGATTCATATGTCTTTGATAAAACACATGAGTCTGCATGAAAGGTTCATTAAGAAAATGGTTGAAGTTTAGAGATTAATTGAGATAACTCAAAGTTCATAATGATATTTTACAAAGGATCCAAAGTTTGACTGAATTGAATACACTTTTCCCTTTAGAATACTATTGATTTCATTGCACATTGTTAGCTGTTTCTTGAAATGTTTTAAGCTTATAATTGTTATTATTATTTTAATAAATTTCTTTTCCTTCAT
This sequence comes from Glycine soja, assembly GCF_004193775.1. Classification (NCBI taxonomy): domain Eukaryota; kingdom Viridiplantae; phylum Streptophyta; class Magnoliopsida; order Fabales; family Fabaceae; genus Glycine; species Glycine soja. The sequence goes on from NC_041011.1 coordinate 1,463,056, forward strand.
TGTCAATAAAGAAAGTCATCATGTCATATACATATTGGTTTGAGAAGGATTCGTGAATTCCTTACTCCTCATTTCTTTTGTTTGAGGAGACAAACAACAAATATTTTTGTATTGTGTATGCAGGTTGTGCTACCGTAATCACTAATCACATTCACCAGCTTTGAAATGATACACCATTTTTTTATTTCACTTTTTCCTTCTGACCCACAGCCACATATTTGGATGGATAGACCATGGTGGTTGTCTATGATCTGTAGCGGTTGGATGGTTCCAAAACATATGCTAGTATAGCGGACTAACGTTTCTTTTTAGTGATTAAGATCCCATTCTTTGTAACTCTTAATTGTTTGTTTATGTATGGTAGATTTCCACATCATTTGAAATTGAACCTTCATTGAGTCGTTTTCCCTAATTAAACTTCTGCAAGTTGACTGGCTTTGTATGTGGACTGAAGACTTATCTATAACAAACAATAAAGACAATATCCATTTTAGTTTCTATATTTTTTTATCCTTTAACTACATATTATAAGTTTATAACTGTTTTTATTTTTCTTATTTTCTATTCAATATTTATTCTCTCTTTTTCTTTCAATGAAAAATGCAATGCCTTTCTTTACATTTCATGCTTCTAGGATCCCGGAATCTTGAATGCATCAATCAACTCATCTGTTAGAGTTAAACTTCTGCATCATATATATAGGAAGCATGTGAAAGTATTACAATCAACTCATGATATTGCCGCTGTCCCTCATGGAGTAGAATTCATAATTCACTAGCTACCCGGTTACCGTTCTCAACAAGAACATGAAAATTTAAATTAGTTTAGAGTAACGCAATCTATCTGTTCCTTAAAGGGCCCACTTAAGCCTCTCATTTTCAGCCCAATTAAGGTACTAGGTCGTTCGTTCTTGGGGCCTTGCTCTCATGGTCCGGTCTACACGCTTTTTCCGTTGGATGCACCTAGCCCAATTTCGCTACGCCGTGGGTCTCAGTTGGGCCAGATGGCCCATTCCAGGAACAGACCGAAATCCATCATTGTTAGTATCTTATTCCGACTCAACATGAAAGGAAAACTTGACCCCCCAATCGTTGTCAGATCCTGTAACCCACCAAATGATATCCACGATATACACAAAAGGGAGCAAAAGATCTTTAGGTAGTTGATGATACCCACCAGTTTGTATATATGGTTACCACCACCACGGTATGAAATTATTCTAATTTAATCAAAGATTAAGTTTGAGTCCTGTAATTGTGTTATATTTGTGGTCTAAATTAAAAAAAGACTATAAAGTTATGCACATCATTTTACAAGCTTAGTTTATTTATACCATTTAAAATTATGTATAACAAGGATTTTATAATTAGTTAAAGAGTCACAAAGAAGTTGTGGCACTCAAGCTGGGTTCAGTGGATTGTTGTTTTATTCCTATGTTGGAATGTGACTAATGTCAAGTGGTACTGGGAAATTGGACCACGACTTTGGTCGCACAGGGGCACCTATGCTACAACTCAGCACCATTGGTTTTTCAAGTGCTCGGTAATGGGATGTTATGTGTGCCATAGGGGAGGTATTGAATATGACCCCTTACCATCATGCCCGAGAAAAGCATAGAAACGAGGGGCAATCCCAACCTTGAGGACTCGTAGTAGGCCATGCACAAACTTAGGTTGAACGCAACTATATACCCTAAAAAGAAAAAAAAACATTTTGTAGTGTCACTTGTTTATTATTATATAGAGAGTACGGGGGAGATCCCCTTCGGAACGGAGGCTCAAGGAAGAGCAAAATAAAATATGTTGTGTAACAAAAGGATGGGAATGAAAGTGTCAATCATTGTTTTTCCTTTCGGGTGTTTAAAAGTTATAATAAATTAAGAAATAAATAAACAAAACGTAGTGACTAAAAAATGGAGGATCGAGGCTTGCTTGCTTTCCTCGTCTAAAATCCTATTAAACCATGAAGAAAAATCAATCTAAACATGGGGTTAGGTCATAGTTGTTGTGTTAATTGTAGGATAGTAAACGGTGTTGCTAAGCATGCTATCTTTCGGACTGTGATGGGTTTTGTTTCCTCCTTACAACGCTTGCCTCAATTGCATTATGTTTAAATTATTGCATTTATACTACTAAATGAAGCTTTTTAGTGGTTTTTTCAAACACATATAAAATGGCTTCGAATTTAACGCTGGATCTAAGATTAGAAAATTGATCTCCTCCTCTTTCCATGATGAGGATGCCTGTTTATTCATGCAAATTAAGGTAATGATGGTCCATAATTGGACAACTCATTAGTGAATATAAAGTGGGGTTACTAACAAACTATGAGGTTTAAAGACTAAGGATTAGCATGCACTCTTTGGCATCCAAAGTTGAGACATCCCTGGACAAGACACATAGGATTGGATTCGTTTGTCATGTTCTATCACATCAATCCAAAGGAAACAAAAGAAAAAATTCCTGTGGCTTTATCATTTTCAGCCAGCCTTCATGAACGTATATCAACAAGATATATATTTATTATAATTTTTTAATATGGGGAATAGATAGAGATGGCATTAGTTGACATTGGGGACTCATGTTTTGTGAGTGGCGTTATTGTTGTTGTGAGATAAGAAGCAAGATGTCAGCACAAGTACATGCTTATAGGATAACTAAGGGAAAAAAAAATGCACCACCAAGCACACGTAAATCAATCGGTATGAAATTGTTTCAACTTAATTGGGTCTCATGTTTGAATCTTATATATACAATTTTGTTAGTTGTTCATAATTATCTTATCTTATTTGAACAGGATTATCTTGACGGAATGATACATGTAATATAGATAAAAAAAAAAAAACATACATATGGCTGGGCCAAGGAGTAGGACTGGGATATGAGGATCAGAGCAGTGCACTAATCTTGTAGTTTCACCCTTCATCATAGTTTGGTCGGCCCAAAGTGCCTAAACCCATTAAAACAACTGGGAGTGCCATCCTTTCATGATTCCTTTTGGAATGCTGGCTACCCCACCTCTTTACAAAGTGTGGTGCTTGTGGGGGAGAAAGTGTGACAATGAGCAACCTTTTATTTTCCCCTTTTCTTTTCTTGCAGGACCATTTTCCATTGGAGAACTAGTTATATTCCGTTGATTAACTAAGCAATTAACCTTTTCTCTTTTTCAAAGATAGAATTTAAACCTCTACCTACTGCCACATTTTGGTAATGTAACAACCTGTGTTTTTTACTTAAGAGTAAAGATCGGGCTTCTCTTTTGTTTATAAAATAATATTTTGTTTACATGCCCATGTTTTCAAGTTTTGGTGCGGTTTACTTTCTTTCCAGTTTTAAGAAATTGTGCACGCAATTTATAGCTGGTGTAATCTCCCAGAGGAAGGCCAATGGAAATATAATGAGTACTATTATTTCATGGTAATATAAATAACAAGTATGATGAATGTCCTAATTATGAGATAAAAAAAAATGCGCCTCCAGAAAAGTCACTGCTATGATGAATAGGGTAGGTAACAATCTTCTTATATTCTGGGGTCATGTTATGGATCATGGCCAAAAGGTACACCAACATTTCATAAAGACTAAAGAGGAATTGAATAGCAACCAGATTGTAATAATGCTCGCATTTTTGTCCTCTTTTGAGTTTCAACAATGTCAAACAAATGGTCAATAGACTCCTATGTAGTAATTAGTTTGTACTATCTAAACAGATTAGTAAATGGATTTGTATTCAAAAAAAATTTATTCTTCTTTTTAGTTAAGCTAAAAATAATATTCAAACACGGAAATATAAAATTGGATAAAAGAATAGGATTTTTGTTTGTCTTTTTTTTGGGATGCAGGGATTGAGTATTTTGATTCTTGGTCATGGGGATCAAGCATTGCTTTCCACAAGATGAGAATGCATGTGCTTCCATAGTTTGATGTGGCTTGCCATCTTCAATTCAGAGTTGACAGCATGAATCTGCACATTTGTGCACCAGAAAAGTGATGTAAACCTCAGTTCATGAATATAATTTTAGGCAACATCCGGGCTCACCTTACATGTGAAAGTCATAAAGGAAAAGCGATAACGCATAACTTTAACCTTTCCATAATAACCGTAACTTTGAAGCTTTCGTACCAGATAAAGTATAATCCAAACTCCAGTTTTGTATCTAAAATCTAAACTATTAATTTACCTTTCAGAATGATTAGCAATGTTCCAAGTCTCATGCGTATTATATTCCGTATTTCGACTAGAATTTCATTCGGTTTTGACGTGCTCGTCACTATTAGTTAGAGAGATGAAAAAGAGTTCCGTGTTGACCTAATTAAACAACTTCCAAACTTTGAGGGCGTACAAGAAAAGGAAAGGAATAAATATAATTTTAAATTAAGAGAACTATAAAATATCATAACGTCAACAAAAACATTCAGTTTAAATCAATTTATTATTTTATTTTTTTATTTCAAAAATTTCTTAAATCAAAGAATATTTATATTTATTAAAATTAAAAAAAATGTCTCCCTTCTCTTTTATCTTTCAAAACTAAATTTTAAGATGAGAAAAATGATTATATATTAATATTGTAAAAAGTTTTATAGAGTCTAATCTTAATTTATTATGTATAATAAGTTTGTTAAATTTTAAAATAATAATCTTAGAGTCACTTAAATGATAATTTGTGATTGGATGACAATATAAAATTATTTTAATAAATAAATATTAAACTCTTTTAAATTATACCTTAAGCAATTACTTTTAGTTTTGCACCATTTTTTTAAAAAATTAAACACTCTTTAATATATATATATATATATATATATATATATATATATTATAAAGTAAACCAACATTTTAGATCCGAATATTATCACATTAATTAGTTCTTCCAACTAATTAAGAAAAATCTACACAAACTTTTGAAAGATGATAAAAATGCAATATTTAAACACATTAGTCCAAAATTAAAGATAACATGTGACTTAATTGATAGTATTAACATATATTTATGGATTAAAATGATAATAATTGATTGAATTTAGGAGTTTTAATAAATTAATTTAAAATTTCCTTAGTTTCAGGAACTAATATACCAACATATTAGGAAACAAAATAATGATTTACTCTATATCTTATTACAAGTTTATTTTTTATATATTAATAGTATAACAAATTTACATTATTAACTTTTTTATTTGTAACAATAAAAAATAATATCAAAAAGTTTATTATAACCCATACATCAAGTTCAATCATTTGAGCTAGATTTCCTTGACATATTATCAACTAATTAAAAAATTATCTTAAATATAACATGTAAGTTAGGATAGTTTATAATTATTACAAAAATGAATCAATTTATCACATTTCATAATTTATAATTAAATAATAGTGTAAAATATACTTTTATAATGTGAGCCCATTCCATTTAAATTATTTTATTACTGTAAATTTTATATAGATCACATTAAAAAAAAAGAGAAAACCTACCACACTCAATAATAAAAAACATTGTCAAGAAGTGGAATATAATCATTATTCTTAATAATTAACTTCTTCCTTTGACTGAACTTGCGTACTTAGTTTTTCAAATAAAAAAAGTCAATTAAGGTCATGGTTAGTTTAAAAAATATTTTATACTTTCAAGAAAAATTATGAAAGAATTTAATTAAAATGCATGGATAGTGTTATTATCATTAATTCAATCACTAATTATCATATACAAAATTAGTTTATTTTTTGTGCCTAAAAAAATCTTATTTTCTTTTAAATTAGTTTTCATGTTAGGCATTAGGCACGCGCAGTGGGTAGTGAGTAGCACGTTGCCGGCGGTTATGATGAAGCAAGAGAAAGGCGCCACGTCCAAACGATTTTTCCCACTCCGTTACCATTACATGCAATCCTGTGTGTGGGTCCCGTCCCGCTTTGGATGCTCTACGTGGCGTGGCCCCTTACCATGCTCCCGAACCTCATTGCTCTGGTTCCGAACCACCATTTTGAATATTTTGAACGTTACGGCGATGCTCTACGCCAATTTCACAATTATACCCTCCCCTTTGTTTCTCCCAATGTTCTTTCTTTTATTCGCAGCAAATGTATTTCTGTCTATTTTTCATATTTAAAAAAGACATTAACAAAAATTATCTTTTAGAGTATTTTAACAAATTAAATTAAAATGTATTTACAGTATAAGTTTTTAAAAATAAGTAACTTATGACTAACAATGTAACGAGTTTTTGTACTATGATTTCTAATTATTAACAGTATAATATTTTTATACCAATAATATATAAAATTTAAATTATTTTTTACATTATCATCTAGTTGTCTACGGTCTATATCATAAGATTATTAATTTATTTTAAAATTCATATTTAAAATGATTTCTAATTAAATAACATGGTAAAAAATTAATTTAAATATACTAATTGTTTAAAGGTCTTTTATATTCTTATTTAATAATCAGTTGTCATGATAATTTTTAAATTTTTGTATTAAACATCGTAAAGTCATATTTACAGTGTTTTTTAATTAGTTGACAATATAAAATATTTGTAATAACAATACTTGAAAATTAAACTGTTCTAAAATCCTTTATACTTACAATATATCATAATTAAACTCATTAAAATATAACTTATTAATCTAAAAAAAATATAACTTATTAAAATATTCTTTCTAAAAATAAGTAAAAAATATTTTAATAAATTCTTGCATTTAATTATTTCCATCAAAATGTAACACGAAGCTGTTAAACTTTAGTTAGGAGGAGTTCAGATAATTTTCATGAAGTTAAAATCTTTCAAGTACATTTGTATTGTTAGGTTAAATTATGAATAAATTCGTATATATTTTCAATAGATTTAAAATTTTATATCATATGTTTTTAATTAAGTCCTTATAGTTTTCGTATTTTGTGACTAAGTTCATACAGGCTACAATCATTTAAACGTATTAAGTTATCATTAATGTGACATATGAGAAGCATTTGACAATTAATCAATTATAACTGTATATCTATGTTCTTACTCATCTTACATATAAAAATTTGGATTTTGACTCCTATTAAGTAAAGATAAATCAAGTAATCTCAATATAATATATGTGTGTGTTTTAACATGGAACCGTGACAAAAATGCTAGCTGTCTTACCTTATAACCTGAACATTTGTATTCTCAACAATATATTGCTGGCTAAAGAATAGTTTTACATGTGTTTTACGCAACAAAAAAGGTTTTCTATTATCTATTTTTTTACACACTTATCTATTTTATTTCTTATGATCTTAAAACTCATGCAAATGTACAAAAATGAAAAAAAAATATTAAATCGATTGGGAAATTAATAATTTTAAGAAAAAAAATGGTGCTAAAAATCCGTCCAGCAAAAATGAGACTTTTTTTGGCACATAGCAAAAATGAGACTGGGCAAACTTACAGATTTAGAGAAAGAAAGAGAAAAATGGAAAATAAAATAGGAATATTTTTTTTTGTCAGCAAAAATATATATCATTGATTAAGGTACCGATAGCAAAAATGAGACTCGGCATACAGCGTATAGATTACATCAATTGCCCACCAAGAATAAAATAGGAATATTGATGGAGGAAAATTGAGAAATGGGTCAAATTCAAGATTAGAGTGAACTTGAGAAATAAAAAAAAAATTGTTTTACACATTGATTTTATTTGTAAGAGATGACTTCTTTTTTTTTGAAGGAATGTAAGACATGACTAATGAAGTGATGATCATATAATAATAATATTGAAGTTATAAAGTTACATTATTGGATATGCATACTATGTATGGAATGATGTCACATATGTGTCATTAAAAATACTTAAAAGAAATTTAAATAGCGTTAGCTTTATATGAAACTTAATTATAAATCCATAGTTTAAAAGCTTTCAAGGGTTTTTAATTAAACAATAAATAAACTTATAGAGACTCAATGTATTAATTTAATCTATTTCTTTAATATAAAAAATGTCTAACCGTTACACCGTTTAGTTTTAAACTTTACATAAAAACATTACATCTGTACTTCTAAATCAACAGAAAAATTTAGGGGTATTTAATTTGATTGTTTCCTATTTTTATTTTCACTGAAAATAAAAAATGATGATGAAAATGTGTTTGATTGGATTTTTGAAAACATTTTCAGTGAAATTATTTTTTCAAATGAACCAGAAAATGAAAACAATAAAATCTCGTTTTCAGTTGAAAAACAAAAATTTCATTTTGGTAAAATGAAAACGCGATAATAATGAATATAATTTTAAACAAATTTAAAAATATAAGAAGATAAAAGTCAATATATAATAAATTTTCATTGTTTTTACTTTTTAAAAACAAAAAATAAGAAGTCAAATCAAACATATTTTCAGAATTTTAATATTTTAAAAATAAAAACAATTTTAAAAAATAAAAATAAGAAATAAAAACACAAAATGTAAACAAAATATATTCTTAATTATCGATATAAAAAAAGGTTTTTATAATGTGACATTGATTGGTAAGCATAAGAGAATTAATTATAATATTTAGAATCAGAAGGACTAAAGGAGATATTCTTGTAGTTTGATTACGCCTTAAGAAAGTGAGTGTAACTATTTGTAAGCATCCTTAAAATATTGTTTTTTAAAATAATTTAATTGAAATATACTGATAATGCAAAGTTTATTATATCATTAAAAATTAACTTTTAAATAATCACTATAATATTCATATTTAAAGTATTATTTACTTAATTAATAATATATAATTTATAAGTACAATATATCAACATTAAACTTTCAAAACAAATATTAATCCTAGCAAATAAACAAAATAAAATCATTGAATTCTATTTCACTTAACCCCGCAAGCTTCAGCGTCCATCTACATCGTTAGACTTTCAAGACTATTAGAATAACTTGGATAAAGGTTATATTTATATTAACTTTTCTAGAATAAAATAAAAAAGAAAATAAAATAATTTATTACAAGTTAAAATCAAATTATATATTTTTATTTTATAGAAGTTATCTTATTTAGTTTCTTTAAAAACTAATTTTAACTTATATAATTTAATTTTAATTTATAAAAAAGGTTTAATTCATTTTATTTTTTTTCTTCTAAGTGTTTATTATTTTTTTATAGATTTAATTACTCATTTAGTATTTATAATTTTTAAATTTTAGTTCTAAAATTTATATTTTAATACCTAAAAGGTCTCTATCATTCAAATTCTTTAATTAACGGAGTTAACAAAAATTTAACAACAATAACTTTTTGGGAATTAAAATGTAAACTTCAATTACATTTATTAACTATAAGAATTAAAATGAATAAATTTAAAAATGATAAGGATTAAATGAGTAATTAAATTTTTTTATATTGATTATTAAATTAAAATATTAAAACATATTACTGATACATTATTATTATGATTTTTAGTACAATTTAAATATAACTTTTAATAAATAAATTATTTACTAATTTCTTAATAAGTATTTTAATAATATTGATTAATAATACTATTTTTTTTTTCATTGATAAAATTTGCCGCCATGTACCGTTAACCATTGTTGCTGCAAAGGCAACTGTATTCCAACAACCACTTCACTGACCGACAAAGACGTTCTGTCTACTAAGAGGATGTGGTGGCATGCTCCATTTAATTTTAAGTTATTACTTAGATTAATTCTATTATTTTATTGTAAAAGATGATGTGAAATTGTGAATACTTGCTTTCAACCTTTCTAACTAGCTCAAGCCAACATTGTGTGGCAATTTCGGTGAAGCATATCCATAATCCACTTTCGTGACTTGAAAACTTGATCACTTTCTATCTATAATGTATCAAAATGTTGAATTCTGTATGATTTTGTGCATTCTGGCTTAATAACTTATTGAGGAAAAAAGCCAGATGCTTAACATCAGACAATGACGTGACACTCACTGGGCGCGTTGTCACAAAATTCCAATTCATCAACACAAGTTGGCTTAGTTAAATTATTCCTAAGGTTAATTAGCCTAAACAATGATAATAAGCCAATTAGTAGCATCTTAAAGATACAAGCTTGTCGTCGTCATCATCATATCATCCTGTTGTTAGAATTATAAAACTATGATTAATTTAAAATTCCAACAGTATGATAGGGACCTACTAATTTTTTGCATTTTGAAATCGAAGAGCAAAATAATACTTTCAAACAAAGTTGATAGACTAAACGTGGTGTTATGTGGATGAGCATTAACGAAGTAGACAAACCCAACCACCTCCAACTTCTCAATGAGATTTTTTTTAAGTGTTTGAATTTTTTATTTTTTATTTTTTGAATCCCAAAGGAGGGATTTTATTCTAAGTTAAGTTAGGCAGGACATAGTACTTCACTTTTTCTTTTCCTCTATTATATTTTTCTCCCTTCCTTCTGAGCGGCCAGCAGATTATAACGAATATTAAGGAGGGTCGTCTGAATGGTCGTGGCATTAAGTGACTGTCATCATATCATGATACTTAAACAATACACTTAAATTTGTTTAAGAAGAAATATAAAGAAAAAGAGGTTATGGCAACAACCAATATAACCTACGAGTATTAGGAACAGGGTCCATGGGTTATGTGTGCAATACTCATATTTATTTTGTAAACATTACTAAGTCTAAACTAGAAACTCGGAAAAAATGAAGATAATTCAAGGGGGAATAGAAAACTGGCAAACCTTCATGTGCACGAGTTGGTTTTTGATTTTCATAAATTAGGTTGATGATTGTCGACATGTTATTGCGTCTCAACGGAGCAGTAAAAAGTAAAAACGAGGGCACCCAGCTAGCACCTAAAGCAGGGCCATTCATGGTTAGCCGCGTAACAAAATTACCAATTACCAATATGGCATGCTGACTGTGCCAGTTAGTTTCGTATTGCACTTAAGAAAAGAAAAACCAAAGTGAATCAAACAAAATCATTGTGATTTATAACAATAAAAGTTTGTGTTAAATGATTATTATTCAGTTTCCTTCTGAGAAATTCATTGGCAGGTGTTTCTTTCGCTTGTTTTTCCGCGTTACAAATAATAAATGAATAATTCTTTTTATAATTATATTATTTTTGAAAAGTATTCATCAAATATATTGATGATTATATTTAATTAAATTTTCTCTTTTAATTACATTTTTTTATCTATAAAATTTAAATTCAACGTCTTGTTTAAAGATATCTAACTTAGTTTTAGCTGGACTAATAACTTATTAGTTTAAATGAATAATTCTAAATGTTGACATTTTCTAATTAATTATCCTAATTATTTTTATATGATAAGTATTGAATTTTTTATGTTTTCAAAACATTAAATATGAAAGGAGAAGAAAACTTTTTGTTCATTCAAACATAAAATTTTCTAATTTGTTTTATATATTTTATTTAAAACATTTATATCATTTTATAAACATATCTATTATATTTTAATATTTTTTATCAAACAATATAAAATTATTTCACTTACTACTTCTCTTCTTTCTTTTTCTTTATATTTTTTCTTCTAAATCAAATATATCCTGAAAACATGATTTTTTTAAAATTTTTAGTAAAATCAGACGTATTTTTTATAGGAAAAAATAATCTTCGAGTCAGTCCGGTAAAAGCATGATTCATTTTTAGGTGTAAAGATAGAGTCGAAAGGTTTTGAAAAAAAATCCAACCAAAATTTCCTTTAAGGTTGAAAAATATGCAACAAAAATGAGCTTTTTAAAAAAAAATAAAATCAAGTGTCCCAAAAATTTTCACTTCCTAGGTTGAAGTGCACACGCGCCTTGAGACGAAGTGAAAGAAAACATTGTTGAAACTACAACGGAGTTAGGAAACAAACCAAAACATTAATATCTATTTATTAAAGTTTAAAACATAGGACCGGGGAGGTTTGGAAGATAGACAGGTTCGGAGGTGAGGCATGGGAAGGTGCGAAGCAACAGAGTGGTGGAGAGAGTATAAAGTGGATACCCAAAGAGAGAGAGAGAAAGGAAGAAGTAATTTGCGTTGTTTTGTTTTAGTACAGAGAAAGATAAAAAAGCAAAAGGTAACAAAGAGAATCTCTGTGTGTTTGAATTGAATTGATAACAAAGAAACCTCAGCAACACTCAACACTCGACACCACCACCATCATCATCAAGTGTTAAAATCAGAGAGACAGAAAGTGAGTGCAGATATAGATAGAGAGATAGAGAGAGAGAAGAGACTCAACTTTTGTTCTATTTCTTTCTTTTTTCTTCTTCTCTGTTGTTCCTCATCAATATTCTTTCTTTTTTCTCCTCTTTTTGGGTGCTGTAGAATCCAGCTCTCTGGTGTGGACAATGTTGATGAGTTGAATTGTTGAACATTGTCTCTGGTGGGAGATAGAGAGTTCAGCTTAATTAAGGCTCGGTTAGTGTGTGGTGTTGTTTGGTTATGGCGGCATTTTCGTTTTCAGTTGCATCTGTGGTGGAAGATGTGCTTCAACAGCACGGTACTCGCCTCAAAGATCTTGACTTGGAATCTAGAAAAGCAGAAGAAGCTGGTAATTTTCCGTTATTTTTTCTGGGATTCTGTCAAAATTCAGTTTTTGAATTCCGGGTTCTATGAATGTGTATAATTATAATCGTTGTTCTACCTTTTATTGAATTTTAATGGCTTGATACATGCCACTTTCTTTTGAAAAAGCAACTGGATTTCGTATTAGTGTTATCCTGAGATTGAAAGTCTTCAAAATGCAGCATCCAGAAGATATGAAGCAGCAGGGTGGCTGAGGAAAATGGTTGGAGTTGTTGCAGCTAAAGATTTGCCAGCAGAGCCATCTGAGGAAGAGTTTAGGCTTGGTTTGAGAAGTGGGATCATTCTCTGTAATGTTCTTAATAAAGTTCAACCTGGTGCTGTACCCAAGGTGAGCATGGTCTTGATTTGATGTACTCTCAGTTTTAATATTGATGTTTATATTATGCTAATGTAAACTCTGTATTATTCTTAAGGTCGTGGAGAGTCCTGCTGATTCTGCATTAGTCCCTGATGGAGCACCTTTATCGGCATTTCAGTATTTTGAAAATGTGAGGAACTTTCTGGTGGCTGTGCAGGAAATTGGAGTTCCTACCTTTGAGGCATCTGATCTGGAACAAGTATGAATTGAATTGTTAATGACACAACACAACACCATTTAATATAATCCCTTGGCACTTAGCAACATTGTGTACATTGGAAGTTTAATAATGTTTTTGTGTTGGTTTTCTGCTAAATTATTGGTTTGTGTTTTAGGGAGGAAAATCAGCCAGGATTGTGAACAGCGTCTTGGGTCTTAAGTCCTATAGTGAATGGAAACAGACTGGGGGTAATGGTGTGTGGAAATTTGGTGGAACTATCAAACCCGCAATCTCTTCAAAATCTTTTGTGAGAAAAACCTCTGAGCCATTTACTAATTCCTTGTCAAGGAACTCGTCCATCAATGAAAAATCCATGACTGTTCTTACCTCTGATGTTGAGTCTAATAAAATGGTTGGTAAGCTGGTAAGCTTTATCTTTGGCATTTGTCTGTTCTCTGAATTTGTCTAGTTGAACAGAAAGATAACTAATTCATTTATTCGCTTGCAGTCTGGGTCTCATTCTTTGAGTATGCTTGTTCGTGCAATACTATTAGATAAGAAGCCTGAAGAAGTTCCATTGGTAAGGGGCTAAGTTGTTCTGTGTTTCACAAAAATAATTTTATTTATTTATACAAATGGAGTATATAAGTCTGTTATGTTGTAAGCATTGAGGATCTACCGCCACATTATAATGCATTTAATAATTGTATGGGTGTTTATAATCATTGTTAAGGACTTCTTCCCTTTGGTTTCTGGATCAATCTTGTCATTTGTAATGCTAGAGGGCTTTTGAGATTACTTGCTTTAAGCTACATTGTTCTTCTGCATGGAACAGTTAGTTGAATCAGTCTTGAATAAGGTCGTAGAGGAGTTTGAGCAACGCATTGCCAGCCAGGGTGAACAGGTACAATACTTTTTACCTTAGTAATGTATAATGTCATTAGTTTTAGGTGATGGTGGGTAAGTTGTGATTTATATCACTCCATTCATAGAAAAGAAAAACTTGTTCTTGCTATAGTTGATTATTTTGAAAAGCTGTGTTCTTGGTTATTTATTTATCATGTAACTTACAGATAAAAATTTCTAGAGGTGCTGTGTCCCAAGGCAATGGATCTGTATCAAAGTTTGTTATGGCAGATAAAAAGGTAATAGAACTGGCCTCAAGCTTAACATATTCCATGACCTTCATGAAACTTGAAAATGCTTATACTCATCAATTTTTTGATTCACTAGATGGATAGCAAGATTCCTATGGTAACAAAGAAAGAAGGATTCTTCCATAAAAACCATGTTGATGATGTGGAATCGAAAAGACAACTTCTGAAGCAGCAAATGCTCTTTGATAATCAGCAAAGAGATATTCAAGTAGGGAGCAGCTAAGATAATATTAATCTTTTTAACTTTGCAATTTTTTTATTACTTATTAGTAAAATATTACCTCTTGTGTTTTTATAGGAACTAAAGCATACAATTCACACCACCAAAGCTGGTATGCAGTTCCTGCAAATGAAGTTTCATGAGGAGTTCTCCAATCTAGGTAATATTTTGCTTATGATTAATTTATTTAAGTTCTTTGCTATATTGTTTCATTCCATTCTACTTTGCATTACCATTGGTAGATGAGGTGCTGCATCTTATTTGATTTCCTATTCTTCTTTATAGGCAGGCATGTTCATAGCTTAGCTCATGCAGCTTCTGGATATCACAAAGTTCTTGAAGAAAATCGCAAACTATACAATCAAGTCCAGGATCTTAAGGGTAAATTTCTGATTGGCTGGCTGCTGTAAGCTTAGTATGAGTTATATCTTTCACACCTTTCTAAAGATTTTGTTCCCAAATAAAATTAAGATGGTTAATTTTGTTTGATCAGGAAGTATAAGGGTGTACTGTCGAGTAAGACCCTTCTTATCTGCACAACCAAATTATTCAAGCACAGTAGATAATATAGAAGATGGAACTATCACAATTAGTATTCCTTCAAAGAATGGGAAAGGGCGTAGATCCTTTAACTTCAACAAAGTCTTTGGACCATCTGCATCCCAAGGTTGGTTTGGTTTTCAGTTTCAGCTATCTCCAAGATCACTATAATTTAGTAAATATTGAAAAAATTTCTTCTCTTGTGTTCAGCGGAGGTCTTCTCTGATATGCAGCCACTCATTAGGTCTGTTCTTGATGGTTACAATGTTTGCATATTTGCTTATGGCCAAACAGGATCAGGAAAAACTCACACTATGGTAAGTTACACTTGGTTGTCATCTAAAAAAACTCAAAAATTTTAATGGCACTCTTTAATCTATGTTTTTTACGTGCAGACTGGACCAAAAGAGATCACAGAGAAAAGCAGAGGTGTAAACTACAGGGCTCTAAGTGATTTGTTTCTTACAGCAGATCAAAGAAGAGGCACTTTTTGCTATGATGTGTCTGTTCAAATGATTGAGATTTATAATGAGCAAGTCAGAGATCTATTGGTTACTGATGGATCAAACAAAAGATATCCTTTTAGCTGTTACCTTATAATTATAGAATACATATATAGTTGACTTCTACTTTGATTACTTTCTAATATTGGTTAGTTAAACTGAAGATGAAAACAACCTTTACTGATGATGCTTGCCCTTAACCATTTATACATTAGAAATTCGTAGTAATTCTCATAGAGGGCTCAGCGTACCAGATGCATGCCAAGTCCCAGTTTCATCAACAAAAGATGTTATTGAACTAATGAACCTGGGCCAAAGGAATCGTGCAGTTGGAGCAACAGCCCTTAATGACCGTAGTAGTCGATCACACAGGTATATCCTATTCATTGTCCTGTCATCCACTCTTGTTTATATACGTTTTTTTTTAATGAAACAATTATCCATTGACTTCTTAAATTATCAATTTTGTAGTTGCTTGACTGTTCACGTTCAAGGAAGAGACTTGACTTCTGGAACTATCCTACGTGGATGCATGCATTTGGTTGACTTGGCAGGAAGTGAGAGAGTTGACAAATCTGAGGCCACAGGAGATAGACTGAAAGAAGCACAGCACATTAACAGATCTCTTTCAGCTTTGGGTGATGTCATTGCTTCCCTTGCTCAGAAAAACCAACATGTCCCATACAGAAATAGCAAACTCACACAGTTACTTCAAGATTCACTTGGTAAGGTTTAAAAAGCTAGTTGTGCATGTATTTCACACAGCTGTATTCTTTTCTATTCGTAAGTTACACAATTCTCTCCAATTTGAATATCTCATATTCTCATTATGTTGGTTGTGTTTATTTCAGGAGGACAGGCCAAGACACTAATGTTTGTTCACATAAGTCCAGAGGTTGATGCTATTGGAGAAACAATTAGCACCTTAAAATTTGCAGAAAGAGTTGCTACAGTTGAACTTGGTGCTGCTCGAGTGAACAAGGATGGGGCAGCAGATGTCAAAGAGCTCAAAGAACAGGTTGATATTCAAATTTGACTGCTGGATCTCCATAATAATCTTCTCTAAGTTTTACTGCTTCAGAGTTAAGTTAAATTTTTTAATTGTGTTTCAGATAGCCAGCCTCAAAGCAGCATTGGCAAGAAAGGAAGGTGAATCAGAACATTCTTTATCAGGTAGCTCTGAAAAATATAGGACAAGGGCTGGTGAGGTATCACCTTATCATGCAAACCAACGGGGTGCTGATATTGTGAGCCTAGGGTGCCGGCAACCAATGCTTGATGTAGGCAATATAGAGGTATGTATATTTCATTTTTTGGTTATTTTCTGTTTTTGATAAAAAAAAAATTAATACTTTCCTCAATTTTGCTAAGTAGTTTGAATTTTGATGTATAGGAAAATAGTAATCTCCTTAAATTTTCAGTAATTTTACATCGCGAGTCCTGATATGATTTTGGAACAAAATCATGTTTGTTAATAACACAAACATACAATGAGATCCTCTAATGAGAGTTTTATGTACACAGCTTCTTATATGGTGTAGGAGCAAATTCATGTTTATCAATAAAAACAGTCCTAACAGTTGCATGAATCTGAACAATCAATTTACCTATTGCATGTTGAACTCTGATGGAATTTTTAACCATTGATCTTGCAGCTTCACAGTAATACCCCATTGAGACAAAAAACTCAGAGCTATGATTTTGATGAGATGTCGACGAATTCACCACCCTGGCCCCCATTGAATAATCTTGGACTAAACTATGGGGATGATGACAGAGAAACTGGTTCAGGAGAGTGGGTTGATAAAGTCATGGTAAACAAGCTAGATGCTACAAACAAAACTGAGAACATCTTAGGGTGTTGGGAAGCAGACAGTGGGAACTTATCTGAGGTATTTTATCAGAAGTATCTCCAAGATCCTTCCAAAATGGACCCAGAAAGATCCCACAACATGTTCATGGGAGGCAACAACCAGTTTAACGTTGCTGGTTCAGATGACATGGATGATCTTGATGATACAACCACTGATTCCTCGGAACCTGACTTGCTTTGGCAATTTAATCATTCCAAACTTGCCAGCATAGCCAATGGCAATGGTTCAAAGGCTAGGAGACCTGTCTCAAAGCCAACAAATAGCCCAATATTGAGGTAATGCAACAAGGGTCTTCTTTGAGAATGCTTCTTTTTCTATGCATATGCATGTTTGGTTTTGTTTGCATTCAAAATCAACAAGTATATTTCAAAAATTCGGATGAAAGAAAAGAAACATGCATGCACTCAATTTCATACTTTTTTTTCTCTGATATTAATCTTCTTTCAATTTTTGCAGCAAGAATAATGTTCATTCTTCTCTTGGTCCTTCACCTTCAAGGAAACAACAATCAAACGGTGTCAATCGAACAGCAAGACATCCAGCTCCAGTTGACATGAAACGTAAAACTGGGAGTAGAAAGTAAAACATGTTATTTATTTGGAACGTTAAAAGGGTGATTTTTTTTTTCTTTCAATTTTTTTAGATGGAGGGCTTTTGCAATAATATATATATATATATATATATATATATATATATATATATATTTTCGGTTTATGCTTGTAAGTTTTGTAACTTGTATTTACACAGATAATGGAGCAATAATGCCCGTTGCTTGTACCATGGGTCCATGACTTTTGTTTTTTTTTTTTTTTTTGTTCATTTTACACTGTAGCTTTTAGGTGATGTAAAAATTTCAAAACCACTGCAATGATCAAAGTAGCAACAATGGTCTGATTTGTAAAGTCTATTTTCTTATGTCTTGGTTGCCCGTCGCCCCTTCTCATAAAAGCTAAAGCTGTACTGTCTTTTGAATTTTCTCTTATTTATTTCCTTTTCTTGTTTGATGTATAAGCTATGTAACATGATGGAGTACGTGTTAAGCAATAATGTAAATGAAACATGAATTTAATGAATATACATTAACCATTTAAAAAATAATGTTGTCATTCAATAATGCAATCATATTATTTCAATTAGTTTAATAACCATTAAAATTTTAGTATAGTAATATCGTCATTCAATAATGTAATCATATTATTTCGATTAGTTTACCTACTAGAGTCAACTTAGTAGTTGGAAACAATTCGAGTAGTATGTACTCTAAATTCTAATCTTTTTTTTAAAATCTATTTAATTAAAATGATTAATTTCAAGCCAATCGAAATGCCTTTTAAATGTAATAGACTAACTTATTTAAATAAACATAATAAATTAGATAATATCAATGATAATGTTATATTATTATTACTATTGTTTTAAGATTATATACTTGTTATTTTATTTGAAAGATTTAATCTATTGATTTACTCGTTTACATAAAAATTTAGGTCCACTAACTTATATAAAAGCAAAAAAAAAAAAAATCGTTTAAAAAGTTTTTATCATAAAATAGACTTTCTGAATAATCTTGATGTTTAAAAAATCAAATCAAACAATAAAAATGCCCTATAAAGTTAAACTTAACTTAATATAACCTTATTTCCACCACTAAGCTCTGTATAAAGCTCAATTGCAATCCCAAATGTCATTTTATGGTCTTCTACTTGATTTCCAAACTTGCGTATAAGACCATTTTTGTTGTTCCACAAAGATAGAAGAGAAATCAATTTTCTCTCATGATGACCATTACCCGTAAGGATTTGGATCGGATCTTCTCTATTTTTTTTTCTCATCATTTCTTCTGTTATTAAGCTTTTGAGAAAATAAATGTTACTCTTCATGAAATGTGTATCATTTTTATTTTATTTATTTTCCCAAAAGCTTATAAAAATGAAAGAAATAGAGAAAATGAAGGAAACAGAAAATAAAGAGGATCCCTTTCCTACGTGTGAAGTGTTATTTGATTATTTAATTCTAAATTATTTGCTATATAGAATTTGAGATCCATAATTTGCTTCTTTTAAATTCTTTTTTTTGTATGTAGCATTACAAGATTTTTTAAAAATATTTTTTACGTGTGACAATAATTTTCATTAAAGATGTTGAGACTACCATTTTTGCCAGTCTTTTCATGTAAGCACAAATTAAATTACTAAACGATGGAAACTTATTTATTTATCGCTACAATTAGACTTTGAGATAATTGTTAATGTCTAGGTTTTTTCCATCTCTAGTCTCCAGAAACAGGATTGATGGCACAGTAAAATTCACTGCTGGAGTGTGACCTTTTGCTGTGGAGCTAATAATTCTTTTTTAGACCGGCTAATAAATTCTAATTCAGGTACATCATTTGTTTGTTATCTACAACGTTGGTGAAACATGCAGAGTGATGACGATAAAGAAAATATTTGCCTGTTGTGTAGTGAGGTGATTAATATGTTGATATCTCCAATAGATGCCCTTAGTTGTGGGGCCGGACCATCTTATTTATGGAAGAAAAATGTTCGACAAGTGGATGACCTTTGCCCTACAATATAAACATCATAATCGCAGGAGAAATAATTGTTGCCCATGACAGGCAAATCTAGCACTTATGATATCTTTGTTGCAAAGAGATGGATAATCATATGAATATGTAACATCTGCGTAATGTTAAGGTAGGGGTCCTAGGGGATAAATGTTAGAATTTAGAGTATGCATCCTAACACGCTGCCAATTTTTTTTACATTCAAACCACTTTTCAACAAACTTATCCAAACAAAATTCATTCTAATTATAATTAATGATACATATAATTGATTATTCAAATAATCTAATTTTCTTGTGTGATTTAATTTTTCCAGTTGTGATTTTCTTTTGCATTATATACACTACACTACTAGTAATATTATCCTAGTGATGCACCAGAAAATTTACTAATATTATTTAATTTTGAGGTAGTCTTAAAATATTTAAACTTATTTATATAGTTTGTGAATAAAATTATGTTTTATTTAAGATAAATTATGTTCTGTAAATATTTTTAAAATAATTTTAACAAATCTTCTAAGTAGATAAAAAGGTTACGAAATACTACAACGCACTTTTTCTTTAAACAAATTTTAAAATGAAAAATCTCTGTAAATATTCTTGTCAAAATTCATTTATAATGTAGATCAAACATAGGTACTAATGATTTGCATGGAAAAGGTCAAAACCTTTATGTACATAGTCTAATAACATAACTATAATAATTTAAAAAAATAAAGTCTAATTACATAAATATAATATTTTTTAAGCTTTCAATACTCTAGAGTTACAAGGTTTCATATACTTAGACTATATTTGTTTTTTTTTAGATCGGCCTTAGACTATATTTGTAAATGATTAATTAATATAGTTTTCAACTTCCAATTAAATTTTTCGTGGAATAATGTTTTTTTATTATTGCAAAGTTTCAAATCATTCTATACTTTTTTTTAATAAAAGGAAGAATAATATCAAATATGTTAATTTATAACAGCAGGAGATAAAAAAAACCAATAAATTAAGAACTACCTTGCCTATCAAATATAATAATAAGCACAACTTTAAAGGTGTTTGAACTTTGAATAGTTACTTACGCTTATCCAGTCATCTGCTCATATATATACATTGCAAGTTTTGCAACAAATGACGAGATTCTCGTGCAATTTTTCGTCTTTACAGGACGCAGTTTGTTGATATTTGAATATAACTTATAATTATCTTATCTTTAATAATAATAATAATAACTTCTTGTCAAATTACTCTGATTAAACTTGCCTAATCCAAATAAATTGAGTATATAAATAGTTATGAATAATAATAGAATTAGATTGAAAATTATAAGATAAATGATGCGAATGTAACCCTCACCCTAACACCTTTGTTCTATATTACCGTGAGTTATAATATAAGAAGATGCATATAATATATGAAACAAAATAAGAATAACTTTGATTGATGAAGACAAAAAATAATATACTGATGTTATTTGTATGAAAATAGTTATATTCTTTGTTTACAAATAAACCATAAGTATATAAATAGTTATGAAAAAAATAACCAGCATACTAATGTTCATTGTACCAAATGAAAAAAAAAAAACTAACATATTGATGTGTATCAAATATAACTATAACTAAGCAAATATAAACTATAACTACAAAACCCGAATCGCAGTGCTTAGTCTGTCATGACAACATAATCAAATTAGGAAAATATTATTTTTAAGAAAGGAAAAGAAATTAGGAGAGACAATTACATAAAAATAGGTAAAAAAAATGCAGAGATACATAATAATAACTAAATGGTAATTTTCCTTCAAATTGAAGGAGAGTGAAAAGGGACAACAATAAAATAGCACAAAATTAGGAAAATATTGTAATGTTCTCATACTCTCCAAATACAATTTCTCAAAGACAGGTGTTTTTAAGAAACCTGTGATGACAAAATATCAAATAGAAAAAATTTGAAGAATTTTAATATGCAATAGATTATCTTCGGTTCACCCCCAAATATCAATGACACTTAATATACTTGAATAAGACGTAAAAACAAAAAAGAAAGAGTGCTTATTATATATATATATATATATATATATATATATAAATGGCTTAGTAAGGGACTATTAGTTAACTAACATTTGAACCTAAGAGAAATATTAGCAATACAATATTTTTTTGTTGGGTGAGATTCATATAGGCCCCCCCTAAATATGCAAGTCTTATTTCCCATTAGGTTGGTATTCTATAAAATAGGGACTAAATAAGACCCATGTAAAAAATACAAATATTTTCGAAACACAATTAATAGAGAAAATACAAAAAAAAAATGTTATTGAACAAAATCTAAAAGAAAATAGGTAAAAACGAGATATTAGTGGCAATAAGATGAGGAGAATGGAAAAGATAAGTGAATAGTGACAATGGAAATAAAGGAAGAAATGAAAAAGATTTTGGGTTTCTTTGGTACAGTATGAATTTGGGTATACAGCACTTGAACAAAGAAAGGTCTAACATACTTAATAAATAAATCATTGATTTTTTTAATAGATAAATAAATCATTGATGAAATGTAAGGATGTGAGATTTTTTTTTTTTTGGGAACCTATAGAGAACTGTTGGGGGTGGAGAAATTGGGTCCCAATGTACTTACTTAAGTTGAGAAGAGTAAAGATAATAGATGTATAAAATTGGGATCCATTTAAGCACCCAAAGATATGTGTTGGGTTGCGGATACTATTAATTATTCACCTAAAAGTTAGGTTTTCTGCCTGAATAAGAAGGAATCACAAGGTTTCATTAAGAATAATGAAACAAATCAGTATAAATTTTGATTTTAATTTCTATGGATAAAAAAATTGGTACAAATAAGAAAACTGATTTTAATTGGTCAGAAGAATGAGGGTAATAATCTAATAGGTTTTTTTGTGTGGTAATTACTATTTATTATTATTGAGACTAATGGAAGGATCATAAATAACATGTTGGAAAATAAAATAAAATGACAAAAAAAAAACTTAATTTAGTCAAGGAAAAATTGCTCCTACATTACCTTGATTTTATTCATTAGGATTACTTTAATAATCAATTCCGCGAGACTTTATATTTTCATGTTTTTTCCCTCTTCTATTAGAGGTGCCTTTGGTTTATTGTAGCAGAAATCTTAGAGAAATTGGATGCCCGACCGTGTCCTGCCCGATCCAAAAAAGTGGTAACAAAAACGTCAAGAGGTTGGGTTTTATCTTTCTCCCTTATATTTTATTTTTTTTATTAAAAAACAAACAATTGGATCAAACCATCTTTAAGAGATTCTCAAAATAGACCAACTTTGCTTAGATTCGCCTTAAAGGGTTGGCCACCCGTCATAGTTGCATCACTATGATAAAGATTAAAAATGTCCAATCAAAGCATGAGATTCCTTACAAATTAAAAGTTGTTTGTATAATTCAGGTACCATTACACTAATTGATGGAAAGTGTCACCCGTAGATTTGATGATAATGATCACCATGTTTTGCATGTCATATGCCAGTTTAGTGCTACTTCCATAAGAAAGTTTTTTTGTTTCCCAGTCTCCAAATCCTCTTTGAGCACCATCAAACACTAAATATAAACCCCTTTCAATAGGGTTTCAAACCTTGGTTCACCACGCTGTAAAAGACTAACTCCTTCCGCTCGATCCAATCCCGGTACTTTCATAAGAAAGTTGACACGAGTTGTTATAGGTTCCCAAGATGGGTAAGAGTGGTACAATTAACTACCATTGATGGACTTAGTGGTGACAAGGAAATAGCCTTTACCACTGTCACCATGTAGCTCTGTCTAGCAATTACAAAATGCTTGAGATGAATCCAAAACACTACCCCGACATTAGGACAGCAATCTTTCAACTTTAGACCATGCAGCACTCCCATGGCTCCTACCTTAATTAGTTAAAGATTGGTAGTACTTGTCATGTCATGACAACAAAACGATTCAAACCCAATTAAGCACACTTTAAGCCCAAAGGCTTTCCTTATCTTGTATTGGGGCACCATCCCCTTCCTCTAAATTTTATCAATCCAAAAAACAAAATGTAATGTCAAGAAACAACGAGCAAAGGTAGTCTAGATTAATCCAGAGGTATAACATAAAGAGAACTATGCAAAGAAAACCGTAATTTTGTCAAAAGCTGCACACCACACCACACACCCTCACAAAGCCCAGCCATGGACAACAAATCAATGTAGCACTCCATATTATACATGGTAAGTTGAAAGCAAATAATGTCTTTAGGCTGTACACCAACATCAAAAATTTCTTTTACATGAATGAAGAAATTGAGGCTGTACATAAAATATACTATTCAGAGACGGACTTTTCATGCACAGACAAGAGGAAGGTTCATTGAAATGTTGAAGAGAAAGAACATCTTTACATCAAGAATTTCCTTTTATTGGAAAATTGTAATGAAGTTCCTGATGGAATATGAATTTTGTGTCTCATGTACAGGTTGAATCAAAGAAATGACTAGATTCTTAGAGATGGCGATCTCATGCGCTTGAGACATAACTAGACGACGGATGTAGGGAAGAAAAGCAAGAGGAAAAGTTTGAATACGTGTTCTGCAGATCAGGACATGGCTCAGGAAACACTTCCTCGGAGATTCCCATTATGTCAGAACAAAACCATGAAGGAGATGATGACTCAGAACTGGAAGAAAAGGTCGCGTTCAAAAGACAGATAGGAGTGAAAGGCGAATCAACTATTCCTGAAAAATTCCCAGCAATAGCAATATTTGTACCAATCACATTCTCAAAAGTAACATTACCAACATCCGGAACTGCATTAGGATCGTACTTGTCATCTGGATGGGAGCCAGAGCTTCCCGTCATGCTGATACCCAAGTAAATATTTTCCAATTTTGCGTCAGAAATGAAGATGTTTTTCATATAACCACCTCTACCCCTAGTTGTCTTCAGTTCAATGCCAATAGTTGAGTTGGTAATATGGAGCTGCTCTGCCATTATATCAGATATGCCTCCAGACATCTCACTCCCAAATGCTAGGCCAGCGCCAGATGAAGATTGTAGATAAACACCCCGGATGTGGACCTTTGAGGTTGGTTTGCCATAGGCAACTCCATATTGATCCCAACCACTCTTCAGCACAATTGCATCATGACCAGTGCTAATATTGCTGTTGTAAATGCAAACATGCTCAGAAGAATCTGCAAGTAGCAAACACTAATGAGATTCATAATGCCTACAAAAAATAGTTCACAGAACAGGCTCCATGAAAACCAAGGTACATGAAACCATCACTACATGACTAAACCACTTGTTGAATATGACTAGAGGAACATTTTCAAGAAATGCATAAACAAAATTAAAAAAAAAACTCGTGAAAGGAAATACACCAAATGAGAACTGGGAAAGATACCATTTCTTCGATCATATCAAGAAGTCTTACTGCTAGCTAAATAAAAGATATAGACAACTAAAAAGTTCATGATTCAAATGTGTGAGGGTTATGTACTGCATCACTGCTCTGAAAAGTCACACGTAATAATTTCTCAATTTACCTGGAACTATACCGCTTGTGTAAGGGAACTCAGTTGGTGCATGAACTGTTATCTTCTGGATTTGAACGTTACTGCAAGCATTGTGTAAAGATGATACTTATAAAACAGAACAGTTCCATTTAAGAATAAGCCAGAGAAACAAACATGAACCACTTATACCTGCAATATACTGGATGGATGCTCCAGGCAGGAGAGTTTAAAAATGTCAAATTTGAGATTGTGATATTATCAGAACCAACAAGTTCTATAATATGTGGTCTGCTGTAATTTAAGGAATGAGTACCGATTAGGTCCCACCAGACAGAACCCTGCCCATCAATAATTGCATTATCACCTGTTGCATTATTAAATACAGCAATTTGAGTATGGTAGCACAGAAATGTTCATCCTATCAGAGAAATACTTACAATATATATATATATATATATATATATATATGCAATGGAAGAAAATCCCTGCCTGTAATCACCACATCACTTAAGTTCTGTCCATAAATTAAACTGCGATATCTCCCACTAGGAACATCAATTCCTCGACCATAGGAGGGTAGGGGGTCCATTGCAGTCCAGTGTGCATAATCCTGAAATGATATAAAACAAAAGGCACATGTAAAATTTTCCAGAGCAAGCAAAATTGGCATTCCAGTAAATATTGTTCGTTGACATTTTCCTTCCACATATTGCAGAAAATTCACTTCATGTACATTTTTTATGCTCCAGCAGTGTGACAGGCAGGATTACTAGAACAGGTTAGAAGAATGGCATTAAAAGGTTTATTCCATTTTTCCTTCTGTGATTTTTTTACACTCTACTGGTAAGAATATGAATAAGCTGAACCTAATTATTTAGCAGTGCAAGTGCAACATAGATTTTATTTGAAAATATAAAATGCTACCAAATACTGACTACATGAATTTCCCATGAGAGAATTTTGATAGAGTGCAAGAAACAAATCTGTTTGGTAACCCTCAGTTTTTGTCTATGAAATGGACAAGGTAATTGGAATGGGGGCTAAAATTCAAGTTAATGATTAAAACCTGTGATGCAATGATGGTTGCGCCTCGCTCAAGGAAGAGAGTGAGGTGGCTGGTAAGGTTAAAACTTCCAGTAAGCCACTTGCCAGATGGAACATATAGTTTAGCCCCACCTTTGTCAGCAAATGACTTGGCATAAAAAACTGCATTTTGGAATGCAACTGTGTTCAGCGTTTTCCCGTCTCCAACTGCTCCGAACTCTAAGATTGACACGCTGTGAGGCCTAGGATCCACTGCTTCCTGTTTACATCGTTCATGATCATCTTCTCCATTGCTTTCCAGAGCAGTGCTTAATACTATAACTAAAAGCACAGCTACCTAGAAAGAAAAAAGAAAAGGAGAAAATTTAAAGCACACTGACATTGCTAATTGGGTAAGAACTACAGAGAGGGCAATGTGGACATCAAAACATATGATATAATGAAATTAAAGTCATCAAAACTTCCAAAAAAAATAAAACAATAGCTTGAAGAGCAAAATAAATATTCCATTTCGGCTTCCTCTTGAAGAGATATTGCCTTTTGCCCAGAGAACCAAATATTGCTAGATAGTAGTAATTACAGAAACAAACGGACAAGAGATGCAATTTGATATTAAAGATGCGAACACTTCATATTTTCAAAAGGCAAGAAGAAACCAGGGATATTTATGAAACACCCAAACAATTAACAACCTGTAATTAAAGCAAACTAATTAAATTTAATATAATTCTTAAAAACGTTCCAAGAAAATTGAGAAGTGAATACTTAGAACAGATATAAATACGATAATTAGAAACCAAAACTGAACATGTAATTGAAACTAGCTGAGCATTAATGGAAAGTTTCCAGCTAGACCCATAAACATTGACCGAAAAGATCTCCAGACCCATTTTTTCAGAGACATGAAATCAATGCCACAACGAACCTGCCACGGCGTAATCAATCACCAACCTATATATTCACTAAAGTCGCTTCGGTAAAAATCCTTTTCAATTGGAGAATTGATCTTGACAACAAGGGGTTGACGTAATTCACGATTAAAACCCAGACATTATAACAAAACTTAACCTTGGAAGTCACTACAAAATCTAGAACAAACACCGAGATGAATTGTGGGTGTTGGGGGGTAAAAATCAAAATAATAATAAAAAAAGACATTTTTTTACGGGCAGCTACATAATTCAAAACAAAACAACCCCACGGTGAAAAAAAAAATCATTTTTTTCTTTCTTTGTAATTTGTTAACAACGTACTTACGAGACTCTTCATGGGTCTGTGCCCCTCTTCTTCAAAGAGAAATAGCAAGCTCTGAAAGCAGTGATGGAACAAGAGTGAAGAAGAGGGTAGAAGAACTAGAACAAGAACATAAGGACAGAACAAGAAGTGGAAGAGAGCAAGTGCTATTTCGTATATAATGCCAACCAAGTACTAGAAACAATAAAACAAACGGGGAGAGGTAGTAGAAAGCGACGGCTATAAAGGAAAATGCCAGCTCTGCATTTCATTTTCCTTATTATGTACTATATTAAACAAATTTCCACGTATACAACAAGGACACTGGATTATAAAAATGTTAATTAATCAATTAATTAACTAATATCAAACAATAATTCCGGGTGTTTAATTTCCCATTAATCTTTTTATTATAAAAAAAAAAAAACTTAGGCTCTATCCACCCAAGGCTACCAAATAGAAATCGATCTGGGTCAATGTGCTTATGGGTTTTAAGAGAAAGAATATAGTGTGCTTATTGATTTTGTTAAATGATGTAAACTAATTAGTTACGTATTTCTCACTTAAGTGACATGTGACTATGTGAACAAGTGACAGGTTTGATCAGTTCGTCTCCTTCGCTCAATCATTGCTGTTATATAATATTTTAGAAATGCTACTTGTGGTAATCCTTAAACCACATCCTTCCCATTAACCCATTTAGCATATTTGATTTGCATGTAAAATATATATTATATACTACTATGTATTTGGTGATTGTATTTTTGATCTTCTAAGTGTATATTATATTTATTTATTATATAAAAAATATGATACATTATTATGATAAATTTATTAATTTTTTTTTGTTTTTATTATGCAAATTTATAAATTGTATGTATTTGTTTATTAAATTATATAAAATTTACAAAATAATGAAATATAGGAGGACAAAATAATAAAATATTAAATTATATAAATAGTGTTTATTTGCTTAAAACAAATGTGAGATGTCATTCAATTTGGAAGAAATGAAGGAGTGTTTACTTGTCTTTCTATCTCATGTTTTCATCTTTTGTTTTTACTTTATAATTACAAAATTTTCACCTTATTTTTAATTTATTTAATGTTTTTAAAAAATTATACAGGAAACAGCAGAAAAAAGTTATTTTTAGTGTTTCTTGCACAAATTCTTAAAAACAAAAAATATATTAAAAACAATGTGACGGTTTTCTTTATCAAAACAATGTCTCAAATTTATAATTAAAAAAGGAAAACAAAAACCAAAAACAGAAAATAAAAACACGAGGTTATTTGGAGTGATTTTTAGTTGTAAGTTTAAAAAAAATTAAAAACAACAATCAATTTTTAGTTATAATTTCAAGAATTTTTAAAAATTAGATTTTAAAATTTAGTTAGTTTATGACGATTGAAATAATAGTCACGATGATAATACAATATTAACGTTGATAATACTAACAACAACGATTATATAATGTTAATCGTGATGGTGGTATTTAAAAGGATTGTTATCAAATGTAAAAAAATATATTTTTTAAAAAACTAAAAGCCAAAATTACATAATCTTTTTTTTTATGTTTTGGAAATAAAGATAAATATGTTTTAAAATTGACTTAAAAATTATTTCAATCTCAATTTTTGTCAAATGCATTGTCTCAAAAATTACATTTAAAAACTAAAAATTATAAATTTACAACCACCCCAAACATACCCAAGTAAACGTTCCCAAAAATTGCCCCCTTTACCTTTTCAAAAATTACTCCCAACTTACATTTGCATTATAAAATAGTAAATTTATTATAATCTTTAAACTTAAATATTTTTATTCATATTTAAAATATCATCTTCAATCAGGGACTAATCTATTTTTTTTTACAACAATCAAACGGATTATTCTCATTTGAATAATGTGATGAATACAATGAGACATTACAGAGAAATAAGAAGCTTGAGCAAAACTAGTCTGACTATATTTTTTTTAGCATCCGCTCTTTCACATCAATATTTTAAAAATTAACTTTACTAAATAGAAAGCCTACATCTCATTACTTAGTCAAACATGGTATTAAAAGCAAATTACGACATTACCATTTTTTGGATGATTTTTTTTATCTACCTTGCAGTTACTTAAAAACATGTTTATTGCCCGCATAACGAATATTTTTTTCACATTGCGTTAATTTTAATAGCACTCGAATAATTTTTCTACCTTGGATAACTTTATTTTTATATATATTTATGGTCAAGATATAAAACTCGAACAAAACACCAGTTAAAATACTAATAGCACTGAGAAATGGGAAAAGAAAAACTATAGATTGAAAATAGCATTGTTACTTAAATGAATTTTTATTTTATATTTATGGATTATTAGATAATAATTCTTAATTACTACGTACTTATTATATTGCTTAAATTTTATAATCTGTTCACTGCATTATTTTACAATTATTAGAAGAGAATGTAAAACTGGGACCCACAACAATAATTGTCGAAAATGCTAGGCTGGCGTTACTTGGCTGGCCAGATCAGAACGCGGGGGTTTCATTGACGTGTCCCGCCAAATCCATTCTTATTGAGTTTGTGTAATTTTTTTTTTTAATTTTAATCCTTGTATAAATTTTTTTGATTGATTGGAGTGTTGTAAAATTTTGATATTATGTTAAATATTTATGGATAAAAATAATAATTGAAATTGATCTAATGATTTTTTTAAAGAAAACATATCCTTTTCTGGAATCTATATTTTTTTTAATATAATAACTAACATGGTAAGGTAAATAGTTTCAGTAAAAAAGAAAAAAAAAGGTAAGTAGTTGCAAGGTAAAATATAAATAAATCACACTTAAAATATATTTGAAGAAGGTTAAGTTAATTAATGTGAGATTATTCTATTAATTATTAAAATTATAAATTAAAATACAAAATATGAATTTTTAAATTTGAAAATATTAAAAATTAATTTAGTTCATATATATGAAGTTACTTTAATTAATGATAAATTATAAATATTTATTATAATTAACATTAATTATATAATGAAATTTAAATCTTGTTTAAAAAAAGACTTAAATATAATTTTGGTCCTTCTATTTTCTAAAATATGTAATTTTAGTTATTTTATTTTAAAATATAAATATTTAGTCTCATATTTTTTAAAATTTATAATTTTAGCTTCTATTTAAAAATAAAGATATTTAATCTTTTAGTTTTATCAAATCTACCATTTTAGTCTTTCTATCAAATTTGAAAAGTGTTAATCAGTAAAAATTGATATGATATGACTCAAATCTAGTGAAATGACACAATTATTTGTTTAATCTGTTATAATCAATGTTAATTTTTTTAACCATTAATATTTTTAGTTTGACGGAATAATTAAAATCATATATTTTATGAAAATAGATGACTAAATGTCTTTATTTAATAATAAGGAGATTAAAACTGAGGATTTTAAAAAATAGAAAGACTAAATATTTCTTCTTTCAAATAGAAGGATGAAAATTATAAATTTTAAAAAATAAAAAACTAAAATTACATTTAAAAAAATGTAATACTATCTTTTGACTAAAGTAGTTATCTAAAAAATATTAATTTTTAACATGAGTTCAGTACATATATTTTATAAAATAAAAAAATGTAATTGGAACAAAAATTATATATTATGATATTAACCCAATTTTAAGAATCGGAATTCAAACTTATATTAGGTGAAGTTAAATGTTACCGTATCTCCTAGGCCATATTAGGTTCCCTGGTGTGTTGTGAAAGATTATACCCTTTTCCTACTGATTCATGAAAATAATACTATAAACAAATTGTTCCGTTTTCCTTCTTCTAAATGTTGCCTGCCCATATATAGTTGTACACTTGTACAATTGATCGATCAGATAAATAATAATAATTTTTTTAATAGAAAATTACCCACTTCACCAGATTTTGATCAAACCTTGATTTAATTTAGAAGAAAGAAGAATGAATAGTGATCCACTAATCCCAGAAGCCAAAACCGAAAGAGACAAAAATGGAGGAGAAAAGAGTTGGCATGATATAAATGGCTGCTGATAGTGATAAGTGGTTGCGGCGATGATAAATTGGCAGAACAACAAAGTTGAATTAATGAATAGCCCACGTAACGTAAGTATATGAGAGTGCTAGCTAGGTGCAGTGCATGTATACTCCACACCAGTGACACCACATGACATGTGCACCGTTTTAAGTTTTTGGCATTACGCTTCATTTAAATAAAACCTATTTTTCTATTTTAGCCATCAACGATAATGTGCCTTTTTGTCATATACTCTTTTAAAGGTGCCGTCGTTATTGCCAGAGTCTTATTTGGTTATACTTTGCAGCAATGTCAGGGCCCCATCCTTCTGGAGAGATAAAGAATCCAAGGGTTTGCATTTAACCAACTCATTGCATATATATTCATCATGTGCGTGATGATGCTGCCACTTTAACTAATATTCCAGGACTAATTAAATAAACCAGAACTTCATATGTTAATATGATATATAATATACATTATACAATGCATGGTTGGTTGCATCCTAGATTGGAAAGGCATATATAACCTTCCTGAATTAGACTAAAAGTTACTATATTTTCTCTGATCTAGTATAATTCATTTTTTAATAGCAGATAACTCACTGTACCAATTTTTTCTTTGCTGAATCAGCTCAGCTCAGTTTCATCAAATTAAAATCGGGTCTGATGAATATCTGTTTGTTGGGCCGGGCGTTCAAGAATAATGTGTGTGTTTTGTCCTTCCATTCATTGTATTTGGAAGGTGTACGTGATCACATAAATTATAATCTTATATTATTGAACATAGATCTAAATGAAATTGACATAAAATTATTTTAATTTAACTAATGATTTTGAATTGAAATCTGGACAAGCAATTACGTAAAATACCCCTTGGATTTCTCATAAAAAATATACTATTAGTCATTGGGTTTTCATAAGAAACAAATAATACCTTCATCCGAATCATTCCTATATA
Source organism: Glycine soja (assembly GCF_004193775.1). Lineage (NCBI taxonomy): Eukaryota > Viridiplantae > Streptophyta > Magnoliopsida > Fabales > Fabaceae > Glycine > Glycine soja. Next base: position 1,495,780 of record NC_041011.1, read on the forward strand.
TATTTAAGTTCTTTTAAACTAATTCACTAAAATTGTTAAAAAAAAGAAACTAATTCACTTAAAGTATAAAAAAATGTTAATTAGTCGTATTAAATTTGTTGGCAACATGAATTATTTATAATAGTTCACTATACTAGTATAAACAGTCTATAGTATATATATTGAGAGAGACATAAAAAAATAGAACAATTTTACAATCTCGAGAAAGTGTAACCAATTTGTTGCGTGCATGATTCCAATATAATTCTATTGTAATTTTAATAATCTTGTTTTTATTAATTTATTAACCAATACCGACACTTATTGATGGGATTATATATATTTTGATGGTATTGTTTTTTAAAATGTAATGTTCTAGCTAGTGAAGAGTGGGCATTCAACTAACAAAGAGGGGTGGAGTGTGGAATCACTGTGGAGCAGCAATGTCCCCACGTACTAGGCCACTATCAAACCATCCATCAATAATTAGTGTCTTTGCAAATGCTCGTGTAAGGCATAAAAGTGAAGTTTTGGTGGCAAAAAACGTGAAGAGAAGGCTCATTTTCTTGCAAAAAGCGGCAAGTAGTGGCGATGACTTATAAGAGTTGAATTAAATCCATATCGTGCTATTTGCTTTGGAGAAGAATGTGCAACAAGGGCATGCAAACAGTTTAAAAAGTAAAGCATGTATGTGAGTGATGATGAGGCACGCCTTATATAGTCAAAATTGTCACAACGAACTTCGTAGAATAGAATAGAATCCAATACAAGCCAAGACAATTCATAAGACAACGCGTTTGCATGATCCCATGCGAATTACCAATGAGACAACGACCAAGCCAAGACAAAATGTAGAATAAAGGGAATAGGAAGCATGCTTCAAACAGCAGAAGAATGGTGAGTGATTGATGTGTTTAACGAAGACGGGTTACAACTTACAAGGTACTATTGATTTGGTTTTTTATAAACTAAACTAAATTTAAATATGCATATATATAAAGTTTATTTTTTATACATTAATGTAAGAATAAAAAACTTTCACTATCAACAAATTTTAGACTCAAATATAAATAAATTTTAATTACTTCAATTCTATTTAATGATACAATTTAAAATAATCTTTAATCAATTGTGATTCTAATTCGAATGACTTATTTTTATCCTTTATATCAATTTTTCAATGAAGTGTACTTTAAAAAAAGTTTATTTTTTAAATATGATTAGTAGAATTAAATGATATTAATTAACTTTCTTAATTAACATAATCATTTTGGCTTATATTTATATTTAAGTTTGTACATAGTAATTTATAATTGAATGATGATATAAAAATTATTTACATGATCAATAAATACACTATTTACTCAAAAGTAATCAATAAAAAGTGTTTATTATACATATAAAAACTATGCAGTATTAAATTTTGAATTGTTACAATTACAAATCATGAATAAAACGGATGGAATTTAGATTAAAACAAGTTAATTGGAGCAAGATCCTTGTTTTATTGACTGGTAATTAAACCTGGTGTAAGATTTGTAGATTTGACTGAGTCACTTCGTTTTTCAATTTGCTATAAACAATTCCTTTTCCAAATCAATACTCAATAGGTGAAGCAACTTCCTAGGTTCAATCCAATGTTTCCTCAGTAACAACGTTTTTTACTTGTCCACCCACCATTCGTTTGTGCTATTGCCACCACTAAAAATGGCTTGATTGTTTATTTCAGTTCTATTGGGCCTTACACCAAAAAGGTAACCAAATCCAACTAGCAATGAAAAAAAGTCATAGTTGTGGCCCATTTAAATGCTTTTCATGGACACGAACAAAAGTCACAGTTCGGCTCCAACTTGGAAGAAGACTGCGCAATCGCGTGTCCTTATTGGGTACATACTTTGGCAGTATTGTATTGGTGATTGGTCAGACTAGTGTTATTCTCCGGTGGCTCCTTCCTTCCTTCGCCATGGCGTTCTACGTGCTCTCGCGTCGTTTATCAGCTGGATCCAACTCAACGACGCTCCTCGCCCTGCGTTTTGCTTCCTCTTCCAGATCCTTCTCCTCTTCCTTCAGGGAAGAAAGAGATACCTTTGGACCCATTCAAGTTCCCTCCGACAAGTTTGTTCCTTCTCCTTTCCCACTCTTTTCTTGACTATTTCTTAGTATCTGATTGTGTTGTGTTTCTGCACTACTGTTATAGATTATGGGGAGCACAAACTCAAAGATCGTTGCAGAACTTCGACATCGGTGGGCCCCGCGAACGCATGCCCGAACCCATCATTCGCGCTTTTGGCGTCTTGAAGAAATGCGCTGCTAAGGTCAACATTCATATATATCTTCACTTCTTCTACTTGCACTATCCTCTTTCAAAAATTATCAATTGTTGTTTTGATGCAGGTGAACATGGAGTATGGTCTTGATCCCATCGTGGGAGAAGCAATAATGCAAGCGGCACAAGAAGTAGCCGAGGGAAAACTAAACGAACATTTTCCTCTCGTTGTATGGCAAACTGGCAGTGGCACTCAAAGTAACATGAATGCTAACGAGGTTAGTTACTAGTTAATTAGTGCTTCCTTATTCCTACTAATATTTTTTGAGCTGCACCTAACGTTGATGTTCTGCATACAATAATACTATAGCTCACAATCACATTTAAGAATCTTAGATTAGTGTACTTATGATTATAAATATTCATTGTGCATTAGATAGATAGTTTATGATTGTATTTTAGATTTAAGAATTCATTTTGTTTTTTCAAAAGAATATTTCTGAAGTAATAGGTTCACAATTTTTGTTATTGTTCAGACTGTGTGGATACTGAGTTACTGATAATAATAACTCCTTTGTTCAATCACACTACAGTGGCCAATTGTAAAAACAGAAAGTTTTTTTTTTCCTGAGCTTTTCAGGTTATTGCAAACCGAGCAGCAGAGATTATTGGCCATAAGCGCGGTGGGAAGTTCGTGCACCCAAATGACCATGTCAATAGATCGCAGTCTTCTAATGATACATTCCCAACCGTAAGCCTCTTGTAATTATATATATTTCCAATTTTTTTTTTGTTGAATTGTCTTGCTATCTGTGTGGTGCAATTCCTGATAAACTGTTTCTTATACTTTGTTTACCCACTGTTCTGGTCTTGTTTAAAGTATTGATTTCTTTTTAATCTGTAATTGTTTACTTCTTTCCAGGTAATGCACATTGCAGCCACAATGGAAATAAACTCAAGACTAATTCCCAGCTTGAAAACCTTACACGGTACACTAAACTCAAAGGTTTGACAAGTTCATACTTTTACACTAGTTATAATTTATAATATGTTGGATATATTGCAGTCCCCCTCTTGCCATTTTGTGAGTTGTGTCATTCTGGTTAGAGCGGATTCCATGTGATTTGCATTAGACTTGATATGTTTTTATCGTGCTACATCGAAATCTGTGATATAAATGTAAGAATTCTGGTGAATTGATATATTCTGAAGTCTTTATATGATTATCTTATGGTTCTGGCCTTCTGGGATTCTGGTCATTTTACCAGTACTAATACTGTCAACACAGGGCTTCCTTGGTTATATTATAGCTTGATAAAATTTTCTAGTTCTATTCTAAGTTTGTGGCTTTCTCTGGCTCTTTATCTCAATTTTCTTTTTGGGCTACCCAGTATGCAATTTGCATTTGGAATTATCTAATGAAGTTATTATGACAGTGAACATGTTAGGAATCTTTTAACTTTGATAAAATATGGAGCCTCAGAAATGGAATTTTATAAACTGAAAGCATTTGACTTTGTAACTAATTTTCTTTAATTGGTTTTCATCATTGTTTTTGTTTTATCAGTTTTAATTTATTTTTTGCCTCTTCTTTTTAAAATATAACAGTCAATTGAATTCAAAGATATTGTCAAGATTGGACGCACTCATACTCAAGATGCAACACCTTTGACTCTTGGGCAAGAGTTTAGTGGGTATACTACACAAGTAAGCTTGCTTATGTTTGGCTTTTGCTGTTTTGTATTTTCTCTATCATTGGTGTTGCATTGTAAAATCCTGGCAGTTCATGGGGAGTGGTTTATCATTACTTTTTCCTTTATCTGCAGGTGAAGTACGGTATTGATCGAGTAATTGGCACTTTGCCGCACCTGTATCAGGTTAGACATTCAAGTACTAAAGCTAACTGCTTGTTCTTCACTATTTACTTTTGGAGTTCTGACTAAAGCAGAGATTTTACTTGAACAGCTTGCCCAGGGTGGTACAGCTGTAGGGACTGGATTGAATACAAAGAAGGGGTATGTATGCTTTCTGATAGTTATGTGGGGGTTCTTATATTTTATTTTTATTTTTGTAACATTTCAGTGTTTTTTTTTTTTTGTAAATTGCTATTTGATGTCTACCAAAATGGATTTGATACCAGTTTTTCTTTTCATTCTGCTTGGCATATTATTACATATGATATGAGATTTTCATCACAGCATGGTCTTTTTTCTTACCATCATTCAGTACCAAAAAGGAATGGGCATTGCCTGGACTGACGTGCATTCACATTTTCAACCATTGAGTTTAATTTATTATGCAATTGTTGAAAATTAGATATTAGATATTTTCTATATCCGCTAGAGACCTTACGGATATGAGTTTGTTTTATTATGAAAATAAATACCACAAGCTTGTAGTGGTTTATTATGCTGAAGAAAATATGTGGTTTAACTTCTAAAGAAATAAATTTGGATAAACAATGATAATTTCCTGGATGAAATTCAGGTTTGATGCCAAGATAGCAGCAGCAGTAGCTGAGGAAACAAATCTGCCTTTTGTTACGGCAGAAAATAAGTTTGAGGCCTTGGTTTGTTGCTATAACTTTTTCCCACCTTATATTTAATGTGTCATGTGTTATTTCATTACACCAGCTTCATTCATTGAACTTGCTTCACATGCAGCAAAACATTGGCTTGCAGTGTGTTAATATTCTCCTTTTGCAGGCTGCCCATGATGCTTTTGTTGAAACTAGTGGAGCACTTAACACTATTGCGGCTTCTTTGATGAAGATTGCTAATGATATACGGTTGTTAGGAAGGTAGGTTGCTAATTATATGACACCGATTGACGAATTGCTTTCTAATGTTCAATAAAAAATTATTTATATTCATTGGTTTTCTTTTATACTATCCTATTATAGTGGTCCACGCTGCGGTCTTGGTGAACTCATTCTTCCTGAAAACGAACCAGGAAGTAGTATCATGCCTGTAAGATCCTCATGCTGACTGAATTTAAATTTGTTACACAAACCAGTTGTTTTCTTTTTTACTTGCTATAGTTCATTGTTTTATTTTTGTTACAATTGGAATTTGACTCTAAGCACAACTGTATTCTGTTTCAGGGGAAGGTTAACCCTACCCAGTGTGAGGCTTTGACAATGGTGTGTGCCCAGGTAGACATCAATTCACCTCATTTTATTAAAATACTTTAATGTTATGACTTATGGAATACTGATTGGCAAACAGTTTCTATGACTTGTAATAAAATCACAATTTGAATTTTATGGTGACTGGAAATTTCTGAATTGGTGTCATGATTCATTTATTTCAGGTCATTGGAAACCATGTTGCAGTTACAGTGGGTGGATCAAATGGTCATTTTGAGCTTAATGTGTTCAAGCCAATGATTGCCAGTTGTCTCCTGCATGTATGTTTTATATACTTTTGTGGTGTTATGTTATTTCTTAATTATCAAGTACATAAAGGGGAACTACTGACTAGCCGTTTAGTCTGGTTCAATTTTCTTATATGAAATTAGAACAGATAAAATCTTGGTTATAGATTACTTTGGCTCTTAGAAATTAGAATAATATTATCATAAGGAAACTGATTTCTTTTCTGTATACTTTTGCCTGGACTATTGAACTGGTTCAAAGCACACATGGTGCATAGAAACCAAGATTGTTCAAGCAGCACTAAGCTTGGTATATGGGAGCTGAAGTTAATTTCTTTATTGTTCCTTTGTCAGTTTGGCATCAGAAAATTATGATACAAGTCAGGTGGACTTGGCTCGAAAGTTAGATGCTCTTTGCTATGTCAGTAAAATAGGAATGAGGATGGAAGATACTTTAGATACCATTATGTTTTATGATTTGTTTATTTTTTCTACGCTGCTTATGTGTCTGTTGCGATGACGTGGTATATGGTGATGCCCCAGAAAAAATTAAGATAAAAGGCTGAGGTGTGTGCAATATAAGGACAGCACGTTGGCTTTTATGTTATTCCAAAACTTTGCAATATGAAATCATATTTCCTACTGCATTACCTGAAAGATGTAAGGAAATGCTTAATCTTTATCTTTATTCTGATAGTCGCTGAGACTGCTTGGAGATTCATCTGCTTCCTTTGAAAAGAATTGTGTGAGAGGCATTCAAGCTAATAGGGAAAGAATTTCAAAATTACTGCATGAGGTGAGTTGTTGACTTATTTGAAACAAATCTCAAATGATGCCAAATAGGTTTAAGTCCCTCCGCTAATCACTGTGTTTCACTTTTAATTCACCTTGCAGTCACTGATGCTCGTCACATCCTTAAACCCAGTAAGTGTCCTCTTGTCTACTTTTGTAACTTGCTAATTTTCACATTTTTTTAAAAACTGAATTTAATTTGTCTGTTCCAGAAAATTGGTTATGACAAGGCAGCAGCAGTTGCCAAGACAGCCCACAAAGAGGGGTGTACTCTTAAGGTGATGATGCCATGTTATACTTGTTTTTCCGTTTGTCTTGCTTATTTTGACCTCTTTCTGAATATTAAATAAAAAATCATGTTTGACATGCATTAATTCTTAACAAATTAAGTTCTTTATGTAAGTATATCCTTGCAGAAGCATTTCAACTCTTGTATTCTCTTTCTTCCATTAATAGTTGTGATTTTTATATGAATGAATTGATCCCTTCTTAATAATTTATGTTTTTCGTGGATGTTCAAAATATCTTGGCTAAATATCGAAATTGAAATGATTGTTTAGGAAGCTGCATTGAAACTCGGAGTGCTCAGCTCTGAAGATTTTGACAAGCTTGTGGTACCTGAGAAAATGCTTGGACCGTCTGATTGACTAACTCGCAATGTTTTGTTCTAATAATTCCTTGTTTCATCATATCGGCTACATTTGAGGTAGTATTTTTTTAGCTACACCCGTTGATTGGTTTGAGAAATGGCAACCCAATGAACAATAATTTGGCTTCCTCAGTTGATATTCGCGAGGGAAGAGTTCTTCCAAATTTGTAACGAGACAATGTATTGCAGAAATTTACTGAGCCAAATAAAGGGAAATTTTTTATTCATTGTCCTTGCATTATATTTTCAATGATTTCTGGATTGTAAATTTGTCATAATAGAGTTATTAGTTTTTACATAGTGTTCTGTCTTGCTTAGGCGATGAATTTGTGTCTGTGAAAAAGAAGTGAACTAGTGAAGGAGATCTAAAACGGGTGTCTAATAATTTTACTATTAAATATATCTTTTTTTTTTTATAGAAAATACAGTTAAATAAATTTTAGGTTCGCTGTCATTTTTATTTCAGGTTCATCTAATGTGTTTTTCTAATAATATTTTGTAAAAGGATAGATTATTAATAAAATGTGCTTTTTTGGCTTTTCCCTATAAATTTTGAATGGAGTCTATTCTAATTGATATAAATGGCTTAAATCTACTCAGTGACTGAAACTCCCAATTAACCACTATTAGACATTTTAATAACTTTATGAGATTATTAATTACATATCAACAATTGTATAGAATCACGTTTATGCTCGATTTAGACAATTTTTTCATATTGAGAAAGAAAATAAGAAAAAAAAATATTTTTAATAAATTAAAATTTGTTTGTGCACGAGTTAAAAAAAAAACTTTTTGGAGAATTTAAAAATATTTGGCTTTTTTCTGAAATGTTAATTTTAATTTATTCATGAGCTAATTATAATTTATATAAAAAATATAACATGGCATTAATGTAGACTATATTCTAACTTTATAACTAATTAATTTTCATCAAAAGAACATATTTTGTAGAACTTTTTCTTTTGATCATATTATTTTTTTTCCATCAAATTTAATCTCACGAATCACCACATAAAAAACCTGACAACACAAAATCTTAAAGTTCAGATTTATATGTTTTCCCTTTACTTATACAGACCATTACATAAAAAAACATATATATATATATATATATATATATATATATATATATATATATATATATTAAAGGAGAATGTAAAATTGGGACCCGCAACGTGAATGTGTCAAAAATGATAGGGTACTAATGGTAGAAAGAGTTGCACTCCCAATAATATTTATTAAAAAAAATTGAAAATCATTTAAAAATTAAATTTGGATTTGGAAGTGAATTACGTATAAAGAAGGTTTTACGATGTTGGTCCTTAAATTTCTTGGAAACAAGGGGAAAGAAAACAAGAAACTAAACCCGCAAAAACTGAACTCCTATGTCATCAGCCACGAGGAGAGAAGCTAAGTCAGGGATAGGCAACTCCAATGAGATCCAATCCAAATCCTGTTCGTTCTTTTGATAGTTGCTTCTAATTAAATAAACAAATTGTTTATAATTTTAAAATATATATTTACTCAACAAATTTAAAAAAAAGCTATGACAAAGATTTGTTTTATGTATTTAATATGTGCATTTATTTTATCTTATTTTGTTGAAGATTAAATTTCATTATTAATATAAAAAGGAAGATTATTATTATTATTAAACTTATCTACTATCCCTTATCCAATATCTTGTTTGTAAGCAATCATTTAAATCACCAAGTTCCTATCATGCCTATTATATGGCATCTTGAGTTCATCATTATCACCCTCTACGACTTTAACATTATCACCCCAATCACTTGATGGACTTAAATCGCCATTATTTTCATTAAAATCTCCATTATCGTCATCAATATCCACGTTTTCATAATCAATTTCCTCCTGTTGCGAATACTTCAATAACCAATTAAAAGTATAATTTGACCTTGATCTCAGCAACCCTATGGATGCCACAAGTTGTAAAGCAAATGCAGTACCCCACCCCACAATTGTGACCAAAACACTCGTCCCAGGTTCAATAAAAAAACCACCCTAATGACATTAATGAACAGCTAAACGAGGATTTTATTTCTAAGACACAACTCAGTTCCATTTTTAAGGAGGGAGGGAATGTATACAGGGACATACCGTATGAGTTTTTAAAATCTTTCCTGATAATTAGTATAACTTACTGAAGTTGCTCATGAAAGCATACAAAGTGATCCAAACATCCCTACATCGTCTTCGTCAACCTGACAAAAGCTCATTATAATTGAATATGGTATAATTTCATCGTGAAATTAGTACAAGGTACGCAAGAATGCTTATTGAGACAGGAAACTTTCATAATTAACAGGCAAGTATATCGAAGCCAGGTGCAACCCCATCTTCATGAAAAAATAGCATAAACAAATAAACATAATACAAATTGCAGATATACAACTTAAATTTTGAATAAAACTAACACGGTCTAAGAAAAACAGACAATCTGTCAAAAAAAACACTAGCCATGTAACTCAGGATGCCAGCCAAATAGAAGATTCAATGCCCTTCCTTCCAATCTCCCAAAATGTCACTTCTTTGATTTCTTTGATGCTCTGCACAAAGCAGATTTTCATTTAGACTGCAATATGGACAACAAATAAAAGAAGCTAAAGGCATGAACCACAATACTCACTGGGCTGGCAGGGATGCTATTGCAGATGGAGCACTTGGGGCTGCTGATGGCTTCTCTCCAGGGCCCTACACATTTAAGAGAAAATGGTTCAAATTCCTCCATACAACTTTATCAACAATTCTTAGTGATGTAAATTGACAAGCAGAGCAACTAAGAAAACACAAATTCATCTATATATAGATGAACAGATAGACTCTCAACATTAGAAAACTCACTTGAGCCAAACGCTCTTCTCTCCTAGCATTTTTCCTCTCCCTGCTAGCCTTGTTCTTGGCACGCTTTGCCTCAAACTGATCAGACAAGGTCTTTTCTCTTGCCTTTTCAGCCTTGGACTTGTGTATGCTCTCCATCAAGACTCTCTTGTTCTTGAAGACATTACCCTTTACCTTCATGTACATATCATGGTACATATGCTTGTCAATCTTCTTTGCTTCCCTGTACTTGCGGAGCAATCGTCTGAGGACACGCATCCTCCTCATCCAAAGGATTTTGGTGGGGAGCCTAGCCTCTCTTGTACCCTTACGCTTACCTATTAATTTTTATTTAGGCAAAAACTGTTAATGCTTTTTGCTAGTGCCTAGGACCATATAGAAATTCATGGCATGATGCCCAGATAGCAATATTTCATTTTTGAACAAATTGTCAATTTAGTTCCTAAATTTGGAATTCATTGTCACTTTAGTTCTTAGATCTTTTTTATTTTTTATAATAAAGGTCTCTAAAACTGTAAATCATTTCATACAAGTCCCTACCACTAACTGCCAATTTGGTCCCTGGACATGTGTTAACATGTTATATGTTCATTTAAGTCACATGTTCCGTTGCATATAACTTTTGGGTGACGGATCACAGTTTCAGGGACTGTTTGAATTTAGTTAATTCTAGGACTAAAGTGACAACAAATCACAATTACAGGAACTAAATTGATCATTTACTCTTTCATTTCCATGCCCATTTTTAGTCTCCACTAGTCTAGAAAAGCTTGTTCAGCCTAAACTAATAGCATGGCACATCTATTACATTGATCTTTCCAATTGAAATGCAACTCAGTTTAATCCTACAAGGTTTTAAATGTTTGATGACCACAGGTTCATTTGCAATTAGCAAAAACACACTTAATGTTAGAAAAAGTTACATACCATAACCAGAGTGACGTCCCTTCCTCTTGGCCTCCTTCATTCTGCGAGCACGGGAACGGGAATGAATCTTAGTTGGCTTCCTGATAATGAAACCATCCTTAACCAATTTCCTTATGTTTTGTCCTGCAAAACGAATCACACCATACTATGAAACCAATTCGTCAACAATATAAATCAAACAGCATAATATTCCAATAAGTGAAAAATGGCGTAGAATTAAGTGAATTCGGTGAAAAGAAGCTAATGATAAGTGAAAGAGAGATAGATTGAGAGTGCGTACGAGAATTAGCCATGGAGATTTCATTGACCTCATTAGGGTCAAGCCAAACTTTGCCTCTACCACACTTGAGAACGCTAGCGGCAAGCCGCTTCTGAAGTTTCAGAGACACCATCTCTCTCTCTCTCTCTCTCTCTCTCTCTCTCTCTCTCCTGTGGAATAGGAGGCACGTTATATACCACTCGCATCTGTCAGAAACCCTAGGTTTTGCTTTTTTTTTTTTTTTTTCTGTGCTTGCAGCGCAAGGTATTTTAATTTGACCATTTTCTGGGCCTTGTTGACAATTATACGACAATATTGGGTTTGACAATATTTCACGCGGTCCATTCTCAAATACTACTCCTTTAGAGCGCTCATATTTTTCAGATAAACTTTTGTAGTTACAAAAATAAGATAGTAAATTTTATAAATTTATCCTTTGAAATAATATTTTTTTAAAAATTTTCTGTTGCTGAATCAAGTAGATCTTCTCATTAAAAAAATATCTCATAGGTACGTATAATGGGTTTAATTAAGAATAAATTCAGAAAACCTTCACGGGAGGGACAAAAATAAACAAAATTTTAGATATATAATTATATTAATAAATTGTAAAATTATAATTTTTCTATGAAATCTTATGAATAAATTTTTAAAAGAAATGATGGAGGGAGAGCTTTATTCCTTATACTTTAGATTCATCCTTAGTTTCAAAATAAACACAAATCAAATAAATTAATAGGTACAACCTTGGTTGCGCTTTATTTATTTATTTTCACGGATCATCAAGAAGTTCCAAATCCAATAAAAGGTCAAATTAAAATACCTTGCCTACGCGCACAAATCTTACCATGTCATAAACTAAATCTAATGAATGTTAGCTCAAATAAACATCTTGCATCAAGATAGGTTCTTGAGCTACCTATTTAACATCAAGCACATTTTAAGTTGAACTAAGTTTTTTTTAGATGAAAAAGTTGAACAAGTACTTAAAGTTTAAGTTTGGTTTGTAAAAAAAATGTCTGAATTATATCATTATTTAAACAACTGAAGGATTATGTTTGAGTTGAGCTTGCTTTAATCGCTATAAAATGATGATCGGTGTTCAATGTCTGGAGAAATTTCAATATTCGAGTACATGAAAAATTAAAGATGATGTTCTATTAGGCGTATGTTTGGTTGCACGTTTTGATCAATTGAACATGAGTCAGACTGAAGCACAATTCTTAAATTTTCTGTTATTTCAATGTTTTGACACAATTTTAACACTTTAACGCACGTAGCGGATGCAGAAACAAACACACACTATGTTGCACAGGCTTTATGAACCTATAATATATTATTGGGCATCGCTCATTGAATTCTATCCAAATATTGACAATTGTTTTTACAATTGCTTTTTCACGAAAAATTACGGATATTTTTTTTTATTAAATGCTTTAAGGCTTCTCGCTTAATAATGGGAACAAAATATGGATTCTTTATGAAAAAAATGTTGGTTGCTAATGTAGTTCATATTTGGATAATAGTTAGAGGCTCAAAAGTACTTTTAGTGCCAAAGCATCCTTCCTTCTTCATTTGTGTTTTGGAATTCGAAAATATGCATTAGAATTTATAAAAAATACATTTCTAACTTTAATCTGAACATAGCCGTAATATCTTATGTGCATAACTTTTGTGGTAAGTTATTTTACAATTTTGTAAGTAGCAATTAGTCAAGGGTATGCTTTGTTGGGAGGGTCGAAACTAAAATCATTGGTTATCCTCTCCTTTCCCAGCTATTAATTTAAAACTCGAACCTTGAGTTTGTCTTGATACAGATACAGAGCTCTTTTCTGAAGTTTAAGCTTGAATGTTAGTTTACAACGATGATCATCTCCAACTAGACTGATGAGTGCCCTCATTTCAATTTGCGAATTGTCAACGAAATTGGTAACCAGGTCATATAGAACAATTCTTTTTCAAGACTCATAAGAATTTTACGAGTCCAAACCATTTACTTAATGTTTATACAAAACCAATTTGGATGAATTGTGCAAAATTGGAACATGAGAGGTTGCACAAAGTTGCTATTTTTTGCCAGACCTCTAACTATCTCAATGACAATAGCAATTCTGTAGTTGCAACCAATCCGGCTAATATTCTTGTTGAATTGTTTCATCAAGTATTTCATCAAAATCATGAATCATCATAGCAAAAAAGTAGAACAACAACAACAAAGGGCAATAAAGTCTTATTTTACCATTAACAATACTGTGGAAAATTTTATCATTAATGCAAATCATAAAAAAACATCCGATAAAGTTCTATGTTGGCTATATAAATGACAAACATAGGTCGGAGTAACTAAGTCTATATAACCAACATAAAGAAATGTGACAAAAAATACTTGAGCAGAGCAACTGAAGATGCCCGCATAGATAAAGACCTGCCCATCCACCAAATCTCTGTATATGCGACTCACTTCTTGGATTTCTTCGATGCTCTGCATAAAAAAGGCTTCACTTAGATCACATCATCACAACAAACATAGCATTGCAGGAAGCAATACTTCAGAAGCAGAAACAAAAAAGCATAAACATAATACTCACTGAGGAGGCTGGGATGCTGTTGCAGGTGTAGCAGTTTGTGCTGCTGGTGGCCTCTCTCCTGGACCCTAGACATTGAAGGAAAAAGACTTTTAAATTACTCATCACCAAATCTGGTGACAACAATCCTTAGTGCATTAAATTGCCAGGTGCAATACTCAGAAAATATAAATTCAACATAGTTTCACACAAATAGATTCTCAAAACAGTAGAGAACTCACTTGGGCCAAGCGCTCCTCCCTACGAGCATTTTTCCTCTCCCTGCTAGCCTTGTTCTTGGCACGCTTAGCCTCAAACTGGTCAGACAAGGTCTTTTCTCTTGCCTTCTCAGCCTTGGACTTGTGTATGCTCTCCATCAAGACTCTCTTGTTCTTGAAAACATTACCTTTCACCTTCATGTACATATCGTGGTACATGTGCTTGTCAATCTTCTTTGATTCCCTGTACTTGCGAAGCAAGCGCCTGAGGACACGCATCCTCCTCATCCAAAGGATTTTGGTGGGAAGCCTTGCCTCCCTTGTACCCTTACGCTTACCTAATTGTATTTAGGCAAACAATTATAATCAAAGGTTCAAAATAGAATGCCTTCCAAGTGCAGCCCAACCAGCAATAGCAATGTTTATGCACATTAAGATGTTGGATTTACATTTTTTTTTTTCAATTGATATCTTTACACTAATAATTACCAAAAAGGCCACTTTATTTCACTTCCCTGTTTTTATCAATTTACAATGAAACTAATGAAGATAACAAAATCTCGTTTTCAGAATTTCCTTACCGAATCCCAACAACTTGGAACCAGGTGACAATCTGGTGTAACATTTTTTGGGATTATTATAATTGTAAAACGACAACTATATCACCTAATCTATAAATTACATCCGCTGAACTATTTTGAAGAATTACGACATTCATCTTTCTAATTAGAATGCAACTCAGTGGAAGGTTGTGCGTATACCACAGATTATAAATAAGAACTAGCTTTCAAATTGTCAGGTAATATTTACCAACATGAAGTGTCCAACTCATGAATTACAAATCATTAGAAATGAAACAAAATTAATGTTGAGGATATAACTAAATATAAAATAAAAATACGAACCATAGCCAGAGTGACGTCCCTTCCTCTTGGCCTCCTTCATTCGACGAGCACGAGAGCGAGAGTGAATCTTAGTTGGCTTCCTGATAATAAACCCATCCTTAACCAACTTTCTTATGTTTTGTCCTAAAAAGACACAAGGATCAGAGCATGTATCAAACATAACTTAACAACAGTATCTATGTGAACAAAATTATAGGGAAAAAAAAAAACAAGGAGAGAACGAGAGGGTACGAGAATTGGCCATGGAGATTTCATTGACTTCATTTGGATCGAGCCAGACCTTGCCTCTGCCACACTTTAGGACGCTAGCGGCGAGCCGCTTCTGAAGCTTCAAGGACACCATCTTCTTCTTCTTGTTCCCCTTTGCGCCGTGTGCAACTGCTACCTACGGCTACAACTTTCCAGTGCTATAGCAGACACAAAGATTCAACTTAGGGTTTCGAGGTCTCCGTTGGGCCTTCTGTTGTTAATGTGGAAGCCCACATATTGTACCTGCTTAGGGCCTTCTTCTTTTTTACATTTTATATGATGAAAGTTGAACCTAAGCCCACAACACACCATAAACAAAAATAAACAATGTTGAGAATACTTTGAGGGAAAAAAATAAAAAAAGAAAAAGAAAGGGGGTGGTGTATATGTAAGACGGGAGCGAGTAAATAGCAACTCCCCCAATCCCAAAATTGTCCCTAATTTTATCATGATTTATGTTTTTAGTCCTAAAAAACGTTTGATAATTCTTAGTCCCTAAAAGATAATTCGTTTGATCTCCGGTTAAATTAGATTGCTGAAGTTAAAAGTTAATTAATAGTTGGATAAGTCTTAGTCCTTCAACAGATTTTCGTTTGTACATTTGGTTTCTCCTATTAACTTGGACAGTTAAAGTTAATAATTGATTGAAAATTATTATTTTTACATAATTGATATTACGAGTTTACACTTATAATCCACTCAAACAAGTTTTATTTTCAAATATTATTTTAACTGGGCAAGCCATTAATTGTGCAATAGCTAAGTCAAGCAGCATACGATATAGAGAAAACAAAATGGCTTGAGTCTGTCTAGCTAGTCTGAATTCATCTGGTACAATATAGGGTTTTGCCTTAAATTTTGAACTTGAATGAAATGCAATTTTTTAAATCCAATCCAATGAAGCTTGTGCCATAATTGAACTATTTTTTTATTTATTTCATTTAAGAAATGAATGAAAAATAATGTGGTTATTCTCGATGTGAAAAGCTCTGTTAGTTTCTTTGTTAACAAAATTACAAAATGAAGCAGGCAACCTGATTTTTTATTGGTGAAAAGGCAACTTGATTGAATCTGACCAAGCTAGCCTTGCTTGAGCTTGATAATGACACATGTTTCATCGGATCGAGCTAAATTGTGAAGTTACACTTATATGAAGGGCCACATTAATTAAAGTGGTTGCTTAAGTTATAAAGTTTGAAAACTACTAAAATTATAACTTTCTCTTAGCATGGCACTGGAGAAGGGCGGGGACGGATATCATATCCCCATTCCCCGCTTCGCTTATTATTTTCTCATCTAAATAATAAAAAACGATCAAGTTGAAACATATGAAATAACCCATGATTGTAATTAAAAATATGAAATAAAGGAGAACAAAATTAAGAAACAAAACATATAATTATGTGTAAGCTGAAAAGAAAGAAAACGGAAAAAGGAAAAAATGTTTTAAAGAAGACTGTTAATAACACGCTTTAACACATTATTTTAATATAGGTTTTTTATGCGTTTTCTTAATATATATAATAAACAAAACAAACACGGGTTTTCTACAAGAGATAGAAGCTTAGGTAACCCGGTACGCTGAGTAATCGATACTACAGTAGAAATAAGCAGAAGCAGGAGTACAAGGTTTTAAACCCAAATCCATAGGCGCCCACCGGCTGCAGCATCTGTTGTTTTGTTTTGTTTTGTTTATTTGCTTTCAGGAAAAAGAAAGAAACGTAGTTGAAACTTGCAACTTCCCAAAACCAGCTGCGCTGCGCCACTGGATTCTTTTTATTCTAACCATATGCGTCTATTAACTGCTTTGGCGTCTCATCGCCTCAATCATCCAAAGGATTATTACGTTTTTCACGACAAGATCCCCCCAACGTATTCTCGAACTAAAATGGTTAACATTTTTTTATTAAAAGAGAATGTCTTTGACCCACCCACTTGATCATCCAAAGAAAAACTTCTTTAATAAAAAGTTACAACACCAAACAAATTATCAATTCTTCTCTTTGATCTTAATTCAAACAAAATATTTTAAATTTCAACATTTGCAAATTTTGTCAAGATAATTGTTTAAACATTTGCGAATTTTGTCAAAAGATAATTGCATGTCCGCATGTTCTTTTCCGGCGCATAACAAAAAGGAAAATGTTTCATGGACATTCTGTACATTAATATTTAATACTTAGAGAAAAAAAAATGATAAATATAATATATATTTGATATAATAAAAAGAGAGAAACCAAAATAAATGAGAGATATAAAAAATATTAGGATGTCCAAATATGACTACTCTTTTAACAACAAAAGTACTTTGAATATAATTTCCCATATTACGACCTCACGCAGTAATGCTTGCCCGAGTCATGATATTCTTGACTGTTGGATCTGCCAATTAGGGGCGGAGACGACATAACATAATCAACAAGTGTAATGAATAAATAGATAAAATTCATCGAAAGAAAAATTGGAATTCAAACACGGTTGAATATATCTAGTAAAATTACAGTTCGACATACCACCAAAAGAAAAATTACAATTCAACAAAACCAGATGATAGCCCTAAGTTCTAGAAACAAATAAATTAATATTAAATAAATTGGTAAAAAAAAAAGTCGGAAAATCATGAGACCATTTCTACCGAAGCACCCAATTTACATTTTTGTCCATCCCTGCTAAAACGCAAAGATGTTAGTCAGCAGAAGCTTTCACAGCATTGACGAAGAAACAAACACATGCATGAAAAGAACATCCTTTGATATATTCCTCGTTAATCAAAACTCCAGAGATCCCCGACCAAGCTTTCCTGAACATTATTCGGTGGAGCCGTGGATTGTCCATCATAGTACGGAATCTGATAAAACTTCATGTAATTCTCGTACGCCATCAGCTCCTCAGAAAGCTCCTGCACTTTGTTCTTTTCTTCTTGAGCTTCAATAACCTCTGTCTCTTTCTCATTCTTCTCCATTGCGGTAACACCCAGATACCCGTTCCCGTTTTGACTGGATCCCATAAACTCCGTTGTCGAATAAGCACCCTCTGAACCCGACGCTAACCCTGAATTTTCATCGCCGGAGACAACCACCGAGTCAGCGTTGACGGCGTCCACGTGGGACGGAAATGCCCCCGCGTGGTTCAGGTCGTACCCGAACTCAAAGTTGAGATTTTTAGGGGCAATGTTGAGATCGCAACGGTACTGTTGCTGGTACAGGGGAGGGTTTTGTGTTTGTGGTGTGAAAGGAAGGGGTGGAATCGGATGACGTGCTTGAATGGAATATTCGTCGTCCTCGTTGGGGAAATTCACCTTGGCCTTTTTGCCGCGGATTTTTCGAGCTTCACGATCATAGGCTCTTGCGGCTTCTTCTGCAGTGTTGAAGGTGCCCAACCAGACACGAACCCCTTTTCTTGGATCGCGAATCTCCGCGGCCCATTTTCCCCACGGACGTTGCCGAATCCCTCTGTAGAGATTCTTCCTCTGCCTCTTCACCGGCTTATTCTCCACTTGCTCGCTAGCTGTTTCGACAAAAATCCCGTTAGAAAAAAAAAAAAAACTTAACATGCTTATAGGAAATGAGCGAGTGAACAAGACAAAACCTTTGGGAGGTGGGGACATTTTGAGAGTGGAACGTTGTTGATCGGCGATGTGGGAGTAATCGAAGTCAAAGTCACCGTCTTTGCCGAAGGAGTTAGGCCAGAGCTCGGAGGCCGTGAGGCGGCGGCCTCCACGGCGGGGAATGAAGTCGGCTATGATGGCACCGCCACACATGATTAAGAAAATGAGTGAGCAAAAGAAAGAATGGGTTTTTTGTGAGTTGGGTGTGGAATGAGTAGAGAGTAGAAATGGGTTGTGAGAAATTTTAGAGAAAAGGTTTTGAAGAAGGGTTTTTGTTTGTAACACAAGTGTGAGAGTGATAGGACGTGAGAAAAAAGAACAGGTGGAGTGGCTTATGTAGTTGGAAAAATTGAGGAAAGAGTGCGTGACAGATACATGGGGAACCTTCCTTCCTTCCTACCCTCCTACGCTGCGCGAGCCACAATTCGCTTTTGTTTTTACTTTAACTCTGGCTTGCGTGGTTGGCAAGCAGCCCTCAATAGAAAATATAAAGTCTAGGCTCTACGGACTTTTAGGATTTAAGCCACATTTTATTAAGACCACTTGCCACTGTGTACAAGCGGCATTTTTAATACATTTGTCTTAATTCAACTCAAGGTCTATTCAAAAAAACAACACCTCAAGGTCTATAGAATCCTTATCCTAACTTTGAAAAAAAATCATTTGTTCAAGATGTATTTTTTATAAAATATATAAATAAAGTGTATTATTTTTGTAATTGAAAATATAAAAAAAGTTGCATGTTTGGATTATTTAACTTTTAATAAATATTTTTTTAAAAAAATTTAAGAAAAAAATATAATGATTAGTTATAATGTTTATACTTATTTCATAATTGTCGTTTTGTCAATATAATTTAGATTAATTAAAATAATCTTTTTTTATTCTCAATAGTGTTACTATTATCATATAAACATAGTAATGGTGATAGCCAATAGGCATTTTTGGTTTCTACTTTTTCCCCCTAATATAACAATGGTGATCGTGGAATAATATATATTGTAATTATAGAATTATAGAATTTATTACATGTATAATTTCATAAGAAATATTATTTTTGTATAGTTATATTATCATCCTAGGAATCGTTATTAATAGAGTGAATCTTTTAAAATAATAAATATATCATATTGTCAATTTTATTATATATTAAAAAGGATTTCTGTTTGTTTTATTTCTATTTTTAATATTTTTTATAAATAGTTTTTAGATTTAGATTTTATTTAATACTCCGTATTATATTGTTCTCATTTTAATATTATTTATAATATTCTTCTCATTTTTTTTCTCTGGTGAGAAACCAGGTGCCTCTTCTTTTGTACACCTTGCAATCTCTCATTAAACCAATAAACTTAAGTGATGTCATTTTGTAAAGAGATTATATGAGCAACAAGAGAAACTACAAACATCGCATTACCGAAAATTTAGATGGCACCATCGTGAAGCTCTTTTCTCATATTCTCAATGGTTTTAACCTTCATTCTTTTATCAACAGTATCATAAATTAAAATAAGCAAACTCTCCATTAATTGCATTAGAGTGGTAAACATCACTTTATTTCATCAAAAGTATTACAAGGAAGCAAAATCTGTGACTATTTTTCACTAACAACCCCCTTAATTTTTACTAAAAACAACGAAGAGGAGGATTAATTAATGAATAACAAGGAAAGTCACAGGGTCAAATTAAAAGGAATTAGTCAAACTCAACAAGCTGACCAAATGATTAAAAAAAAAAAAAGAAGCAAGATGTAATGGACTGTGGTGAATAGCTCATGTACTACATGATATATTTGAGGGAAGAACAATTTAATAAAGTCACCATAAGCTGTAGTACTAGTAGAAGTCTAGATGTGATGAGAAACAACAAGCACATCGTAAGGCCAACTCGTGGGCAAAATCCACATGTTGGTGGTTTTAATGAAAAAGACGTCAAGGAGTTTTTTGGACTTTGAATGAGAAGGTTGCTAATAAACATATAGTTAGACTGCATTCTTTTTCTTTTGCTCTTTTAGCAACATTGCATGGAGTTCGCAACATCGTAAGTTTATAATTTATCGTGTCATCAAAATTTAATTACTATTATTAAACAAGAACACATGTTGGTACACCAACAATAAAGAAGACATCAAAGAGCATTTTGACTTTGAATTTAAAAGATTGCATTTTTTTTCTTTAATAAAATTGCATGGATTGGGAACATCACGAGTATATATTTTATCCTGTCATTGTAAAATTTTAGTAATATCAAATACGAAATTATCCTATTACTATATTAAATAATTTGTTCACTTAATATATTAATATCAATCTTTGATAACTTTTAAACTGGCAACACTATATGATATATTAATATTAATTATTAACGTAAAAGGCTTTACATGTGTTGTAAACCCAATCCAAGATTATGGTCCGAAGTACTAAGCAACAAAGCTGGGCCAGAACCCAACCCACAAAGCAACCATCTTTTAGGCATTAGAAATTGGAACACGTGCAATGCACGGTTCTTTTAGTAAAAGAAAAAGAGAAAAAAAATACTAGTAGAATAAATTATTTATTTATTTTAAAACAAAAATAAAATTAATTAAAAAAACAAAAAAAGTGTACGTTGACACATGATAACCGTCTGACAAAATATATATATATATATATATATATATATATATATATATATATAAATGAGAAGTGAAGTCATATCAAATATACTATTTTTTAACAAATGTCATTATAATGTTTAACTCATTATAACATTTTTTTATTATTGAATAATATTTATAAAAAATATGAAATTATGAGTATGATTTATTAAATAAGAATTGAGATATATAAGGGTGTGTTTGGTTTACATTTTTATTTTTTATTTTTATTTTCTGAAAACTGTTTTCATTTTCAAAAGATTAAAATTCTGAAAACATGTTTGGTTTGATTTTTTATTTTTTTTCATGAAATAAAAATACTGAAAATGTATGATATATTGACTTTTTGTCTTTTTGTATTTTTAAATTTGCTTAAAATTACATTCATTGCTACCGCAATTTCATTTTACCCGAAACGAGGTTTATGTTTTCAACTGAAAACACTGAAAATGATATTTTATTATTTTCATTTTCTGATTGTTTCCTATTTTTATTTTCATTGAAAATGTTTTCAGAAATCCAACCAAATACATTTTTATCACCCTTTTTTATTTTCAGTGAAAATGAAAACAGAAAACAATCAAACTAAACATCCCTAAATTTGTGATAAAAATATACACTTAAAAGAATATGTAAAAAGTATGTGTTGCAATCATTTTTCTTTAGAATATTTCCTAAAGCTTTAACACACAGGATCTCACAATTTTTGAACTATTGGCGCCTTTGAGCGTGTAAGAAATTTGACTTTGTTTGCATGGCTATAAGCATATGAGACTAAGAGTAACTTTCACCAAAATCTTGTATATAAGAATTAAGAAGCACCATATTTGGATCATAAAGGTGACAAGATCTATGAAACACCGACATTGACACGGACACCAGACACAACAAGGACACGTGGATATCTGTAATGTCCAAAATATAAAACGTAGTACGGATGTTGTGTCGGTGTCGGACACCAGACACAACAAGAAACTGAGGTGTCCGTACTTCATAGGACAAGATGAGTTTTGTACGAACAACTCATAAATAAAGTTAGGCTCTTGAAATTTATGATTTTTTTTTTTGCCAATTTAGGATGTGCCCATAAAATTCTAGTTCATAAACAATGGGACTTGTTATATCTACTCTCCTTCTTTGTTTATGCGCGTAGTTTGGTGGGATCACCCAATGAACATTGCATGAAAAGTTATCAGAATGTGGTGAAATTGTACTAGTCAGCTTCATTGACATCTCAAAATGCTTTTCGAGAAGATAAACCATTTGACAATGATTATGAAGTGGCTGATACATATCTAAATATTGATAATCCTCATATGAAAAAAGTGCACGGTGAAGCAAACAAGAAACCAACCTTCCCACCACTCCCTCAGCCCAGATCTGCAACCACCTCTGCGTCTGAGCTTCATCCAAATCCGAGGCGAAAATGGCGTGCGAGATCTGAGTTTTGTCTTCCAGATCCGAGTCGATACCTCTGCAAATAGTCACGACGTCACCGCACTCCGCGATCGCTCAAGACCAACACCATAGGGGGCGCTCTCCCTTCTTTCGAATTGCCCAACTTCACCTATTTTCACACCTTGGTCCGCCAGACCTAGTTTCGTATTGTCCCTTTGTCACTTCTACCTAAGGATTAACATGAATAAGTTGAAATGAATTATCTTTGTTAACTAAATCATCAATTTACTCCCTGAATATTGTATCTCCATGTTATATTAGTTCCTATAACTAAAAAAAAAAAACTCAAATAAGTCTTAAATGGACCAAATAAGCTCACATTGTGAACCAACATTTTATTAACTTTTCCTAACTTGCTTGATCCATGGGACCTGGACCCCATATATATCCCCCTCTAACTACTGGGTATTGATCAAATCAAGTTAAGATTCAAATAAATGACTCTATCATAATTTCATATTAAGTAGAGACAAAGATAAGTAAATGGTACAATTTAGTCATTGAAATTGTATCACGCTGCTTATGACATTAGTTTCTGAAAAAATTTCGTGCTTTGTACTTGTACTCTACGTTCAAATGGCACTATTGCATGACTTTTAAACAGATACATTGTATTCGGCAAATAAGAAGTCGATGATCGGTCCTACGTTTTTTCAAAACATGCTTGCCTAAGAATTATCCATATGCAATCCAATGCGGTATGCAAAATCCCAATCGTGCTAATTAACTTGTAATTTTGTAGGAAATTTCATATTTTTAAGTGTATATATATATTTTCGGATCAACGTGTTCTCCATTAAATAGGTGACGCAGTCATATATTTTGGTATTTAAACTTTTCATGTAAGGAAACACTCTGCAAATGAAATCTGATGCCCTGTACAGTATCTATAGATGTGAAAATCACGTTCTAGGCCACACAGGACATGTTATTGACCATGAACTATGTGGCTTCTAAGTCCTTAACGTGCTACCAACTATCTTGCTGAATCCAATCATTAATATATTCTTACAATTTCCTTAATGCATATGCTTGAGCTCGTTAGAAAATCATTAGGCTAGCTCTATCTATAAATACCCAAGGGATTCATGGAATTGGTACCTCATCACTACTTCGAAGCATTTCTATATACTATTACTAAGAAATTTATCAATGGCTTTCCTTCGATCCACCTTGGCGACCTCAATGGTTCTTTTAGCAATGCTAGCCATTGTCTCCGCAACTGACTATTATGGATATGGTCCAACACCAAAGCTTGAGAACCCCAAACCCAAAACAGATTACAAAGTTGACAAACCACACCCCAGAATACCAGATTACTATGCAGTGCCCAAACCAAAAGGAAACGATGAACTACATCTGCTTCCCACAATCATTGGTGTCCAAGGTGTTGTTTTATGTAAATCGGGTTCCAATTATTTCCCAATTCAAGGTAATTTTTTCTTAGATGCAACTCTGACTATGTTTTATTTACAACATTTCTAATCTACGTTGTCAATAAATGTTTATTTTCATTTCTTGAAATTGAAATTAATTACTAAATACCAATAATGATTGGCACATATGACTAACACAAGTGGTAATGACTTATATCATTTAACTAATAATTAAGTGATATAAAATTTGAATCTTGTAGATTTTAGTTATGAAATAAATGATATTGGAAAAAAAAAATACCCACTTATATGGTACACTAGACGGGAAAAAAAAAATACCCACTTATATGGTACACTAGACGGGAAAAAAAAAAAGAAAGAAAGAAAAGAAACTAACTAATTAATTTATGTAAGTTTTGGACTTTTTTGGGATGCATATTTGTTATTTAATTGTATTTACTATGTATGAGGGGTGCAGGAGCCGTTGCAAGAGTTACATGTGGATGTGAGAATGAGCTTGGGTACGAGACAGGTCCTATATCAGTGTTGAGTCATGTGACAGATAGTAAAGGCTATTTCTTTGCTACATTGTCACTTGGGGAGCTTGGATCGAAATTGAAGATCACTGAGTGCAAGGCATACTTGGAGAGTTCTCCATTGGAGACATGTAAAGTTCCCACCGATGTCAACTACGGGATCAGTGGTGCTCGTCTTTCTTCTTATCGCCTCCTTGAGAATAAGATGAAGTTGTACACTGTGGGACCTTTCTTCTGCACCTCCCAACCTGCTAAACCACTCCCTAACGGTTATTAATTAATGAAGCCACCTTCTATATGACGTCCGTTGAAATGGCTGCAAAGTGGAAATCATCATTTTTTTTTTATATTCAATTTCTATTTTTGTGTTTTTTTTTTGTCTGATGTTTTGTTAAGTGTTGGTTTCATATGTAATTCATTGGTAGGGGGAATTGATTAAGCCTCCTTGCCCTTTAAGAGATTTATGTTAAGTTTTAATATGTTATGATATTGGTTCCTAAACCAAAATAAGGTTCTCTGTCTTGTTTAGTTATCTGTTTTCCCATTATTTAGCCCCTGTTAGGAATTCAAACTCTAAGACATCTAATACAATTGCAAGTAAGATTGAGATCTCATTTACAGAAAAAGATAATGAATATATATATTTAGAAATTATTTTTTATATATTTTATAGATGATCTGATTCATAAGGACCCTGATTAAGAATTTTTGGATGCCTTTCTCTGAGAAAGAAGTTAAAAACAATCAACTACAGTTATCCGAAACTTTAGTGAAACATTGATTTATCATTATTATTTTTGTTATTTTTGAAGAAACATAGATAGAAATAGAGGATTTCTTCAAACAACAAGGGGTTGCAAATGACATTGAACCTGTCTCGTATCTTCTTGAGAAACGAGACCCAACGCTTCTACAGCTTCCATGTTTTATCTTGATTGGTCCTAAAAACATTGTTTTATTTACATGTGATATTTGGCTTCGTTCCAAACATGCTACAAAACTTCAAATGATTTTTCTTTTTGCCGTAGTTGAAAACTTTCCTTCATTTTCATCCATTTAGAAAGAAAAAAAAATATTTTTTATGAATCAATAGTTTTGTAAGGAAGGACAAGTCTCGTTCACTATTAGAATTAATCAATGTTTTGTAAACCGGATTGGATCGGCCAGTTCGACTGAAAACCAATCACGTATCCAGTTCAATGTTTCTTAAAAATCAATATATAATAAAATCGGCTAAAAATCATTGAACTAGTAAAAAACCGGTAAATTCATTGGTTTAACCGGTTTTTCTTAAAATCGTTTTTTTTAATTTCAAAATGACATCGTTTTGTTTTCTTTTAAAAAAAATATTATAACTTATGACACTTTTAAGTTAAATTTATTTTTTATTATTATCAATTTATGCACTTTATATATTTTTTATTCAATATTATTAGGATATTGTATTATTTTTTTAAAATATTTTATTAAAATTAATTCAATCTCGATTAAATTATTGACTCTTGAACCAGGATCTTCATCGGCTCAGTGACCAATTCAATTATGAAAACATTAGAATTAACATATAAACTTATTTTTTAGTATAAGTATGTTAGTAAAATATAACTATAAGACTATCTTAAAGGTTAGAATACATAAGTAATATAATAGCTTGTTAAGACACTCATATATATATATATATATAGACACACGTTAGCAAATACTTATCCAATATTATAATGTTTTCCTCACATTCATTATATGACAAAAATATTTTAATGAATATTGTTAGCCTTCTTGAAATTAATAATCACAAGAACAATTTTATATGTGCAAAATAAAATAAAAAATACTGACGTGGGTTCAACACAAGTTAAGTAATTAATGAAAAAGGAAAAATATAACATTGTTGTTTGAAATGAAATATAGGGCGAAAAATGACACATTCTTAATTAAACCTTTGGTATTTCTTTCCACTTTCTAAATGTAAGATAGAATTAGCTAGCAATGTTATAGATTAAAAAAAGGGAAAAATACAGCGGTATTTTTTAAAATGCAAAATAGGGAGAGAAAAAAAAAACATTCTTCATCACTCTATAACCCATGCAGATATTAATTAAGTTGTCCGTGGACTAATAATAATGTAATCCAATAATATATGCATGTTTTATACATGCATTTTAGGTCGTGCATCCAAGTCACATCCTACTTCCTATATTAATTGGGACAAAACGTTGAAAATTCCCGACATATGCCTACATGCTATATAAATATATTATATCACAGCACAGCACATGAAAAAACTCGATACGTGATGGCTAACGTGATAGGCAAATACTTAAGAAAGGAATAAAAAAATGAAGGAATTAATTAAAAGAAAGATGCAAAAAACCTAAAGTTGCATGCTATATATAAGGTCATCTGTTCTCTTCTCTTTATTTTGTAAACTTAATCTGTTTTCAACAATAGAAGGACATATGAAAATGGCCTATTTCCATAGTACCTGCTTTCTGGTTTTTATGCTTATCGTATCACTGTTGGTCCCCGGCAGAGGCGGTGACTACGGTCCCGAAGAAGAAAAACTTCTATCAAAAACTATAGGCATTCAAGGCATTGTCTATTGCAAATCTGCCTCTAAACTCACCCCACTTGAAGGTAATTAATTAATTTTAAAACTAAATTAATATAGTGTGCTATGCTATATAAACATGCTAAACTAACAATATATGCATTATTGAATATGTTACTTGTTACATATATGTTTATAGGGGCCTTGACAAGGATATCATGCGAGGCTGTTGATGAATATGGGTTTGAAACGACACCGTTTTCTTTCTTAAGTGAGGCAACCGACTCGAAAGGCTACTTCCTTGCAACTTTGAGTCCACAAGAGGTCGAAGGAAAAGGGGTGCTCAAGGAGTGTAGGGCTTTTCTTGACGCCTCTCCTTTGAACAATTGCAGTTATCCCACAGATGTTAACAAAGGGATTAGTGGTGCTGTGCTTCGTTTTCATCGCTTCCTCCATGACAAGAAGATGAAATTATACACCGTGGGGCCTTTTCTATTCACCGCATCACCGACACCAATCTCTGATGGATATTAATTTATTTATTTTTCCATATAAAACCTTATCATGACTCTTTAAGGGGGAGTTGATCAAGTTGCAAGATTAGTATGAAATTTCATGGACGAAAAAGAAGTATCAAAAAGAGTGTATTGGTATTCAAATCTTTTGGTTTATCTTGTATATGAAATCAACAATCTCCCAAAATTAAATTGACTTGTCTTGAATCAAGATTATCAAACTCGAGAGTTTACGCACTTGTGAGAGTTTCATAAAGTAAAACAGTAAATCATAAAGTTCAGAATATTTAAATAATAAAGTCTAGTAATAATACATCACTAGTAGACAATAACTTGTAGGGGTTATAGTAGTGGTAAATCATTCTCATCGAGGGTTTGATGTTATTATACTAAAAAAAGAGTTTACTCCAAAGTCAACTCACAGAGGACAAGGAGACTCGTAAACTCGTAAGAGTTAACGAATTAACTCGAGAGTTTGATAATCATGTTTGCAATAATTGAAATTGTTCAAACTTCTTGTTTTTTTTAAAGTGGGGTCATCATTCATCAAATTTACGTTATGAATAGAAAATTCATATTATAATTGCATTGTTGGGCCATCAAGGCTCAAGCCTCCCACCTCAAATTAGACAAAATTTATATTAAAGTTGACACGGTCATCCTATGCACTTAACATAAACGTAAAAAAAAATGGCAAATAATATACACTTAACATGAAATAGCTAGTCATCCTATGCTGGCAAAGTGGCAAATAATAACATAAACGTAAAAAAAAAAATGGGTCCTGATTAATCCAGATAGTGTTACACATTAATATCTCATGTACATGATTAGGAGTGCTCTTTGAGTATTTACATAATTATAATTATATCTAATAAATAATTAGATTATAAGTAATTTTTAAAATATGGATATATAATTAGTTATAAATAAACTAGTTATATAATCAATTATATAATAAATTATGTCCAAAATCAATTATATAACTAGTTATGAATGAATAAAAATCAATTATTTGAAATATTCATTTCTATAAAACTAGTTATATTTTTTTATAACTATAACTAATTTTTAAATAAAAATAAGTTATTTGAAATATCTATAACTATAAAATTACACTACCGAAGAAAAAACATATTCAATCACGATTTTAAGACATATTTAAAGACAATTTTGAATCATCTTTAAAGTCAATGTCATGAAAAGTTAAACTGTTTTAGAAAAATTATTATTTTAAGACGATTTTCAGACAAATAAATATTTTAAGATGATATTCTTTTAACACAGTTCTAAACTAAAATTCGTCCTAGAAAAATATCATTCTAAGTCACTTTAGAACTGTCATAAAAAAGTATTTTTCTAGGATAATTTTTTAATACGGTTTTACATTAAAATCGATGTGATTATTTAAATATCATCATGTATTTAATTATTTTTTTTCAAAAAAATAAACATAAAACATAATAAAATTAAGTACCCATTTAATTATATTCTTTCCTTATGAGACATAGATTAGATTTTAATTAAGTATATGAATTTAGCATATGCAATCTACAGAAAAAATTATTACCAAACTTTATTTAAAGGATACATGATATTAGAATACAACATGTCAAATAGTTTTGAAAGGATCAAATACCCCATAAGTACTCCATTCCTGAGGTAATAAAGAAGTCCCTACAGCTACAAGTAAACAACATATTCTCATAAGATAAGATCATAACAACTATGGTGCAGGGGAACTGATTAATTGAAGTATTTTTAAATGGTGAATTGGGTTAAGCAGAGATAGGCATGCTAGTCTCTGTAGTTTTATGCTGGTTTGATTCAAAAGAATTGACAACGTGTAATATGATGGTCTTAAGGGTGGAGGTTCTAGTGTATATTGTATTTTGAGTGGTCAATTACATATACTAGTGGGGTCAAAGGTGGAGGACTATTTAATTATTTTGTTAACATAGGTGTAGGTAATATCCTGCAGCATAGATGTTTGTAAGCCTTTCAGATTTATCTGCACCACACACATTATGTTTTTCATGATGCAAAAAAAGTTTTATTTGGCTTTTAAATAAATAAATAAAATATCACTTCTATATTTTTCTCTCTTTTTTTTCTCCACCAAAATGACATTCAGTTTTTTCCTTTGAATTGACTCTTCTCGAGACTATTCAAACGGCAAAGGATCGATGTCAAAATTTTTTTAATCCAGAAAATGAATGAAATTATAAAAATTAAAACATAATTTACTTCTAACCAAATACTATTACTTATTTTAATGAAAAATTATTGAATTGAATAATTAATCCCCCGTTGAGTATTGATTTGGCCTGAGAAAAATTCTGCAAAGGAAATTACCATTGAAGAAAGAAAAAGTAGCTTTAATTCTTTTAGTGAAGTGACAACAACGTGCTTCCATAAGAAAGAACAAGAAATAGTGTTGAATACTAAAAATAGCTCTCAAAGTATTAAAATAAAGAAGAAAAGACAGATGGAATTTGATGTTCCCTGGACATAAAACTATATTATTTGCATATAAATTTGATCTCCCCTGAATAGAAATCTATATTATTCATGCTTGTAAGCTATTTTCTCTTCTAAACTATATGATTACCAATTTTATATAATAACATATATTTTCAAAATATTTTAGTTTCCCTGTCAAACCAAAATGAAAAATTGCTTTCATTTTCTCGGACTAGCTAGGTCTGTTTATGTTAGTATATTTTCGTCACGTCTTGATTTGCAGAAGGAGGACACAAGTCACCCGCTTTGTTCCTGGAAGAGATATATAATGTCACTATCGACTACCCATGGCCCCATATACTTGTAATAATGTTATGTTAAAGCCAAGAACAAACACAAATTTTGACCAGTTTAAGGTACGATGCATGAACTTGGTAATAGGTATAAACTTAGATATTATCACTTTACTATATCAATTCAAACAGTCTTATAAATTCCCATATGAAATGGGTCAATAATTTGAACATTGTAATACTGAAAAGTTAATATGATTATTCATTAATCCTTCATTTGCATATGGTGTACCATTGTGGCTGAGTTACTAGGAAGAACAGATAACAAAATAAAGAACCATTGGCACACCACACTCAAGAAGAGGTATCAACAAAACACACTCACAAAGGAAGAAGCTAGAGCCTCCAAATCAAAGGATAACGTAATTCCCAACCAAGGTGTTATTGTTACTCTTCCAGCTACTTCTTTCCGGGTTTCAGATAATTCATCATTATATCATATTCATTACAGATCACACTGGAACTGGTTAGGTCGCTGACAACACAGTTTAAGTACTGACGGTTCAACTAATTGTTGTCAGGATGTGTGCTTTAGGGGAAAAGATCCCAGCAAACATCTGATATGGAAATTGAAAGACTGAAGGTTGAACTTGCTGCATTGGCCAAGCAGGCAGATGTGTCACACTTGGAACTAGAGACTCTTAGGAAGCAAATTGTAAAGGAAAGCAAAAGAGGACAGGAGCTCTCAAAGCAAATCATTAGCTTGAAAGAGGAAAGAGACGCACTCAAGCTTGAATGTAACAATCTCAGATATTTTCACAAACGAATGGAAGAGGCCAAAGTGATTAACAAACCTCAATTGGATAGTGGGGATCTTTGTACTCTTGTTGAAAAAATTAGACAACAATTGAAGTATGAGAAGGAGCTGAATGCGAATCTCCAATTACAGTTAAATAAGACACAAGATGCAAATTCTGAACTAGTTCTTGCAATGCAACACCTGGATGAAATGCTGGAGCAGAAAACATCATTCAATAATAAACACAAGCACCTACAGTGGGGTCGTATACTACTCGAGGCCTCTCTATGATGGAATCGGCGTTGCGGGAATGTGGGTTGTTCTGACAATGGTGGTAGTGTTTGAATTCAGCATATGTAAGTTTCAGACATCCTATACATATTTCTCCTTATTATAGAATTGAAGACCAAAGTAGGTAAGTTTTGTACACTGGAATTAGACCAATGAAGAATATAAAAATGAAACGTGTTCGTTCATACTTCAAAGACAAACAAAACATCATTCAACAATAAACACAAGCACCTACGGTGCATGATTGTATATTTCCCAACTGGAACTGTAATCTGTCAAAATAACATAAACATAGAGTATATAGTGCTAAAACGAAAGCATTTTAGTTCGCGAAAAAGTTGGGTTCATACCTTCGAGGTCGCGGCGTGACAGAGGCGAAAGCGAGATTGACGGTTCACTGCTCGTTCGTTGACGGCGACACAAGATGACGATCATCGTCGTGCGGCGCAGTGATGCAACGGAGAAACCATGACGACGCGACACTCAACGGAGACAGTCTTCAGTGCGACAGTAAACTGTTTGAGGCCGGGGAGCAAAGATTGGGCGTGAGAGCACAGACGAAAACTAAACTCCTTTAAAAGTTTACTTCGTGAAAATGACGACGGTTTCTTCGTAAAACCTTTGTTGACCAACCTGGTTCTAAGTCGATTTATGATAAACCATCGTCAACCAACTAATGTTACTTTTTTTAAAAAAAAAAAAATCATTATTAATGACACCACTTAATTACAAAAATGTCATCATGAGTTTATTTATGACAGTTTTTAAATAACTGTCATTGATTGGCCATCCTGATTTTTTTTTTAATAGTGTTGGTTATAATTTTATTCTTACTTTTATATAATTAGTTATATAAAACTAGTTATAATTATAGGTATTTTTTAAAAACTAATTTTTTTTTATCATCCCCAGGCATGTGTATAAATATTAAACAGGCTGCAATTAAACCCGGCCCAAAGAGCGTTAACGCTCGTTCCCCCAAAAATTTAATTAGCAAGCTGGTGGGTTGAGTATCCCTCCAAAAATAGTTTTAGCATTGGAGCAAGAGGATACAAAACTTGTATTGTGAGGACGGCCAGCATAAGCCAAATCTACATCGGCTATCTCAACTCCCTCGCAGGGGTTGCTTGTGCTACATTGCAGAGACACTGCAACGTTTGAGACTGTAGTTCCTTGTATCTTACGGAAATGAATATTGCTTATCTTCCACACCGAACTTGATGGCTGAACGCGTACGTGCATGTGTATACATCATATATAGTTAGATAACAACAAGGGTACATGAGTTTCACTCAGAATTAAAAACTCTTATACATAAAAAAAAGTTCATGCTAAATCATTATTTCAAATATATCACATTATTATTTTTTTTTCTTTACAAAGCTAGACAAGATTTTTTTGTTCCTGAAGTTTTACAAGCTAGAATGACATGTTAGCTTAATTTGTCCATCATTTTATTCTTTAAATTCATTTTAATTTCAGTTCTAAAGATAATGTAAATTAGTTTTATTCTTTAATTTCATTTTAAAGCCAAATTTAAATCCATTTCCCCAATGAATTCTTTGGTTACTATTCCCTCTTCCCCTCTCCGCTTGTCAATTAGGGTATATTTTGATTTAGAGGAGAAAAATATAATAAATGAAAATAAAATAATGTTACATTGATTAAGAGAAATAAGTGAAAAGTAATATTTTTTGTGTCGAATAAGTTGCTTACCACTCTTCTTTTTGAAGCCATAACTCTGGTCAATAACGATAGGATTCTGAACACCCTTCATAATGAGGCCTTCATAGGCAATGTTTTTGGCTTCCGCCGGCACTGTCCCCATCCACGTTTTGATTCTGGCACCGTTGGTCGTGTTCAGGAACGTGCAATTCGTAACGCTGATGCCGTTCACGCTGCGTTCCTCTGGCCACTTACCAAGGCTTCCAATACTGACGCCATGACTGTGGGCGCAGGTGATATTGGTGATGGCAATGTCGGTGGTGCTGTATCCAATGGAAATGTATGTTAGAGTACAAGCCTGAGGTGCAGTCCCAGGTTGTCGCCTGTTCCAATGACGCAATTGAAAACCTTGATCCTGTCGCTTGTGCTTATGTGCATGCCGTCTGTGTCCGGACTGTTTCCCGGTGCTGTTATTTTGAGATGTTGCTGCAGCCATGAATGTGGAAGTGGAACTGCATGCTGTTCAACGAAGAGATGTCTGTCACGATGGAATTGTTCACCTTTTCGAATTTCAAAGACTGCATGCATACTTTTAAACTTATCACTACTTGCCATTGAAATATCAACTCATTTTTATCAAAAGCATGTTTATTCAAAATAATTTTTGTATCACTCGTAAAGTTTTTTGGGGCATTAAGAGTAAAATTAATGTACATGCAATCACCTTTCCTTAAATATACCATCTTTAATATTTTTAACTAATTATATTTTTTACTAAATGATACTTTATTATTTTTTACAAGTAGTTGTTCTTAGGGAAATTGAATTCAAAATTTTTAAACAAATTTTAGGTTGAAGTCTTTTGGATCACAAAAATAATTTGAAAGGAATCAAATATCACATCAAAGATAATCAGTTAGTTAGATAATTTAATAGATATTAATAATTAGTTTTCATATAACTCTAACATGATAATTAAAAAGAAAATATTTCTATCTATTGTTTCTTTATCTTGGTGTATATATAAGAAATAAAACCTTTGAGTATATTAACATCTTTCCAAATAAGTCTAGGTGAATGACCAAAGATACTCTTTGCAATTATGTGTGTCATGAAAGAAAAACTATTCTAAATGATCTATTTAGTATTTACTAAGATGGAATTGCAAAGAATGTACTTACAGATGGGAGGGGAGCACAATTGCCTTTGGTCTTCTTGCAGTCGTTATATGGCCAAGTGGCGGCTCCTTGGCCGCCAAAAACTCCATTGCCAGTCAACACAAGACCGTCAATGTCTAGAAAGCTGAACCATTCTGGACTCACTTACTAAGATGGATCTGTGCTAGCTTTAACAGTTCCTATAACTTCAATGGTTATAGGCTTTGGGCTGGTACATGGCCCCGCGAACATAGTTTGTGCAGCACGAAATGTTCCCGCTGGGATCAAAACCTTTGCTTGAGTAGTACTGTTTCTGCATGCTTCTCCCCATGCAGCCCTAAATGCCTGCATATATACATAATCATAGAAAATCATTAATTAATTAAACATGCCTTCCTTGACTTTATGACATGTTCGAGAGTTTCAATATTCATTTACTCTATGCTCATATATATGTAACAATTTCTATTTCCCTCAATTATTCCATTCAATAGTTTGATTATCATTTGTCCATGCATATGTTGGTATTTATGTATATAGTTTGGAAGGAATTTAATTCATTCGTTGCATCTAGGAAGATAATGAAATAAATTAGAATCACATCAATATTGTCAGTTTTGTCATCTGCCACAGCACCAAATTTTGTCACATCAAAAATTGCAGGACCGTTTTTCGGAACTGGAAGGAGGAGGCTACGGCGAGTCTCAAAGCCACACGAAGATGCACCTATCAAGGTGCAAGAGAGGAAAACAACGCCTAAGAGAAAAAGGGCCCTCCCCGTAGCCGTGGTGATTAGCAGCTCCAACCTCAACAACACAGAATGTTAAGGTTTTTAATCGCAGCTTGTGGCTTGATATTATGTTATTGCCATGGACTGCAGTTTAAAACCTATGTTCTATGTTTCTGGATGAGTTAACATACGTGACTTGAAATATTTTTATACAAGAGAAATCTATCTTTGGGGACCATCCCCCAATTAATCTGGATATTACACAGTGGAAGTTTTTAATTTGGTTTTAGCTTTTCTCTATATTTAGTGTTGCCTTCCTCTACATTTAGCTACACAGTTATCAGTTTGGTTAACAAAAAGCTTAAATAATTAGCGTGCATAACTGGCATAGCTTCTTATTTTTTTTTTTTTACTGCGGCATAGCTTCTTCTGAACCCTCTTTTTGCAATCAGGTTTTTAAAATGTATACAATATATGTAATAAATGTATAATTATGCAATATATGTTCTGTCACATTAATATATATATATATATATATATATATATATATATATATAGTTTATTCACCTTTGGATTCAAGTGTATTTGTGTTGATGAATCTTTTGCAAAAGGGAGAGAAAGTGCCTAACTGATCTCTTAGCTAGGTTCAATTCATTATATATATGGAAATAAAGATAATTAAGTAATTAATTACTTAGATAAAGACATGTAAGTACAGAAAATTAACCAGAAGATCATCTTAATGCTTATCCTGAAAATCCTTGAAGACAGCAATATTCGGAATAGAAGAAAGAAGGAACTAGGGCTTAGATTTGGTGATATATTCTTATTAATTTGTTCATTCCCAATCAGATTGTGACGAGATGCTAGGGGATGCCAATGATACATAAGCGGATGAGCAAGACTTCTGCAGCTATCTTTTTAAGATGTTAAAAATGCTGTGTTTTGAACGAGAGACCTTTAAATCACTATTTGAAAACTTAAATTCACAGATGATTTTTTTTTCTTTCAATTTTAACACATATTTGGCCTTACATTTATTTTATTTTTTATTTTTCCTTTTAAAATTAGTAAAAATATATAATAATTGGCAGTTGCTATTTCTATTCTCCCTTGTTCCTAATACACTCCCCTTTGTATTTTTTTTCTTCCAAAGTACCCGGTGTTTCAGAAACTAATACGCTACCCTTTTGTCAAATAGTGATTTTGCACATAGGGGTTGGTTTAGGCGAGAGGACTGCTAGAAACCATTATGCTTTCAAACCTTCATAGACGAAACACGAGAACATGAATTTGATCAATGTGTTTTATTAACATATAATACACTCCCCCTTATTTTAAATAAGGGTTTTAGGGTTCGGTCATAGATAAAGATGTATTCAACCGGGATTCGATCATGCATGATATCTTATATTATACTTGGTCTTGGTTGAAAAGTTTTGCGGCCAATTTCAAATACTCATATAGCCAATGGATGGTATGCCCAGGTGTGTGTCTAACTACTTCAAGGGTTCATGCGTGATGGATCTAATGATTAATTTGAGGATGTTTGTGCAACAATAATATAACATTATTTGAGTAAGTGGCATGGAATCTAACTGATATTTTGGGGTATATATATACACATAGTCGAGACATTTGTGGTCTGAGAAATATTGTATACTTGTATATAACATGGGAAGGGAATTGCAGGCTTAGTCACCGTGTGAGAATTGAACTAGATAGCACATTTGTTAAAGTTCATTGTTTCTAGCTTTGGTAAAAGGGGAGTGTATTAGTTTCTAGAATACATGGTACTTTGGTAAATAAAATAGAAAGGACAGTGTATTAGTAATAGGGGGAGTGAAAATAACAACGTAACTGACTAATAATTAATATAAATTTAAGCAAAAAAAAAAAAAAAAAAGAGGCTAATTTGGTCTGGTTGGACCACGAAAAATATGGTATTTGAGAGATTGACAAAATGAAAACAAGAATTTCTTAGAAACTCTAACATGCAGCACTAACAAGAGTTCAAACATAAACCAGGATGATGAGATAGAGAAGATATATTTCTGGTAATCAAGCTTTGTTTAATTTGTACATATGAAGACACGAATTAGAGGAATGTTTTTGGGTCCCATTAGTGCTTTGGAAGCGATGTGTTACGTTTTGGGGGAAGTTCCCTCCTTGTCAAGAAAGAGTTGTAGTCCTACTTCTGACATCCCTGACACTTGTCGTAGACCCTTAACTTAAACCAGCTCTTTCTGTCCTGCTTCACGTGTCTCTCCCAAACGAAAATCGTCTTTCTCCATCGTCCTCACTTTCAACGGTCAAATACTCTTTTTCCACTTTCACACTTCGGAAAAATTTTAAGATGCTCTTTCTATTTCTTTCGTTTAACTTGCATCAACTATATATTTAGTATCTTGAATGGAATTGAAACAGGAAAAAAAAATACGAACCAGAGAGATTAGAATAATAGAAATAAAAGGTGAATAGAGTACTCTTTGAATAAATACAAATGAGAACGAAAAAAATAAAATAACTGTGTACTTTTTGTACAAGTGAAAAACTAAGTAAAAATAAATAAAATAATTATATGAAAATTATTTTAGGAACCGATACCCTAGCTATTCCAAACTTAATCCATTTTTTACACCCAAATAACATGCAAAATCAAACACATCTACATCACGGGAGATACATATATAACACTTTCCGAAATCATAATACTTACAAAAGCATGGCGGCAATATGAAGTTACACATAGTAGTAAAGTTAAGCTTGTAAGCAAGTTTATAAGGCTTAGTGGTGTGGTACTGCCGTACTGGTCTCAAATGAGTGTGTGCATAATTCTAGGAGACACAAGTAAGTAACTAACGAAACTAGTAAAATAAAACATTGGATACACGATATGGTTGGTTCCTAGAGTTGACCGAATGAGTGTGCAAGATAGGCCAGTGCTCCTACAAGGGGTGAGTTAATGTATGTAGCTGGCTCTGATTGCTCATAATCTGACCGTTGATCTGGGAACCTATCATGCTCATCCGGTCCACCAACAATGGCCCCCACTAGAATGTTTGGGTTGGGAGATTGTGAATTCATCACACTGAACCCTGCGGAACACTGGATCTTTCCCGGGTGCACAGCAATCGACGGTAGAGATGATCCCCTATGGTGTATCCTTCGTGGGTACCGTGGACCATACCCCACCATGTACGACATCTTCAACGGGTTGTCTCCAAGCAAGTAATCCACCTAAAATTACAAAAATTAAAAAAAAAATCAAGTTCAACTAACAAGAATAGGAAATCTAACAACACTTTTTCTGGTGGCACTCTCTTACATTCTTTGTTTAAGAAGTTCTTCATAATTGGTTAGAATTTTTTTTTTGTTTGTTTTATTTCTCATCTAATAATTTTCTCTTTTCTGCTCCTGATTTAGTTATGTTGAATAAGAAATAAAACTTATCAAAATTAATTATTTTAAATAATTTTTAACTAATCATATAGAAAGTATTTTAATTGATTAAAACTTATTCAACATATAATAGACACATTTTGTAACCTGTTTCTTAGCTATTGTCCGGAGTCTCCTTGGGGTTACTGTGATTCCACCACAGTTAACAAGCATATGGGATTGGGTCAAGTATTTGGCATATGTTAGCAGTAGGAAGGAGGTGGATGTGACATACTGCATGTTGCTATCACTCATCTTGAAAAGAAGCCCACCTAGTAACAAGCAAGTAACCGTTACAAAAACTGGACCACACACACGCGCAGTTTCCACTGGGAGAGAGGATAAGTAAAAGAATTAAGAAGGAAAAGGGACTTCACCTGGGGTATATTGAGTGGAAGAAAAAGAGGTTCCAGGAATTAGAGAACAGACGAAATTGTCCGCATGACCCTTGTAGTCATGGAGGGATTGTACCCTTTGAACCAGGAATTCCTAAAACCATGGAACACAAAAATGTAAATTTCAAACCATTATTAGTTTTTACTTTCTATCTAGTTTTGCAATATATATACAGCAGAATACATGTGATGGATGAGTAATTTGTACCTTGGAAAGAAGTATTCTTGCTCCAGCATGCTTGTTATCCCACCCAAAGGTGTTGTCAAACTCTGCAGCCCCAAGGATCTGGCCATTAACTTTGATGTAGTTTAGGTACATTGGATTCCTGGTAGCCTTGTGCAGCCAGGCAGCACCCCACAACAGCTCATCCTACCATAATAATTATTCATCAAAAGAATTTGAGTAATGATTATGTCTCATCCAACTAAACTGAACAACATCACTCATATGGAACAGTTGAAACTTTACCTGATAACCAGAGTAAGAGCAATAGAAGGGGCACACATAAGGTTTCAAGGCATTGCTGTAGGATCCCCTGTACTTATCAGCAAACTGGAAGACCTACACTCAGAAACAAAATAGTCTTTTGAGATTTAGTTGGGAGCAGTTTGGTCTATTAAAAATAATAATTAGCAAAAATTGAACCAAAGGTTTACTTACCCTGATGGCTCTCCTCACTAAAACTTTGGAGTATGTGGGGTCACTTCTTCTAAAAACAAGAGAAGCAGCTGCAAGAGCTGCAGCAGTTTCCGCGGCAACTTCTGAACCAGGTGTGTTTGCATCTATTTTAAACGCGCTTCTTAGTGTGTCCATGTCCTCTGGTCTCTCCCAACAAGCATGGTCCTTCTTAGCGTCTCCCACCTGCAAAGCCAAATAACAAACAAACAAACAAATATCAGAATCTAAAGAAGACTTACCCCATATTTGAAAAAAAAACTTTTCCATAGTTACTTTCAAAAGGGTATAAGTTGATTTTAGCAAGAGTGTTGTTGTCTTAACTGACCTGAACATAAATGGTGTTTGGATGTGCAGTGGCTTTGAGAAGATAATCAGTGCCCCAGCGAATGGCCTCTCTGGCATTCTGCAACTCACCTTTCATTAGCCCACCAAACTCAATAACGCTCCATGAAAGCATGGTGATGGTGAAGGCCATGGGAAAACCAAATTTCACATTGTCCCCAGCATCATAGTACCCTCCAACCAAATCAACCTGCATTGCACATTCACACATAAATAAGCAAACCAAAAACAAAAACAAAAAAACATGGTAATGTGAGAGTTGGTATATGCATACGTGCATGGCTGAGCCATCAGAGAGGCCAGAGTCTCTCCTCCAAGACATTCTCTGGTTAGGAGGGAGCTTCCCTGACCTCTGGCCTTCAAAGAAGAGAATGGATTTAGTGAGAGCATCTCTGTAGTTATGAGTGGCAAAGCGAGGGTGGCGATGTATGGGGACTGGGAAGGCATTGGCATGAAGCAGAATTAGAGAGAACAGAGAAAGCAGAGTGGTGATGGTGAAGAAGGAAAAGGAGAAAGTCATTTTGAAGAGGCAATGTGAAAGTGAAACCAGCCTCACTCACTCACTCAACGACCAAACTGCCACACTGAGCTCTTTGGTTGTTCAATCTCTGGTTTTTATAAAGCAAAAGCTGCCTCTCTAACGTTGAGCTTCGTTACAATACAACAATAATTAGGTCCACATCCTACTCCTGCTACAGCGTTTTGTTATGACTTTTGTTTTTTCATTTTTTTAATAATAGCTAGAGTCTACAAAGGTTTGGGGAAGTTAAACTAGAACTGGAAGAGTTAACTATTAATATTTTAGTAATTGAAATTATATAATGTTATTAATATTTCATTATGAAATTAAGAAAAATCTAAAGTTTTTAGACATTTAATTAGTCAATCATACAAGTTTAAAATTAAAAAATGTAAGGTAAGGGATAATATTAACAACTGATATTTCGATGACACTTTAAAAAACTCAAATCAGTTACATACTTACATTGTCAACTTATAAAAAGTATCTTTCATAAGATTTTTAAGGTAATTGTTATAAAATCAACAAAGATAGCAAATATAATAATTGTGACCGAATGAAAATACATAGAAAAACTTTATACAATCAAATGCACATATTATTTATTAAAAAAAAATATAATCTCCATGCATTATTTTTATATTCCTTTCTTAAAGTTTTTTAAGAAATATATTTGGTCCAACTTATTCTTTTAAAAACAATAAGAAAATAAGAGAGAATGTTATTAAATGGCCCAACTTATTTGGCAGTACATTTAAGTTAATTTTTATATTTTTTTTACTAGTTAAAAAATTCTTTAACATTTAGGTAAATCAGTTTTAGTGTAAAATAATTTTATAATATTATTCAATCACATATTATTATATATGATAAATTTATTAATTTTTATAATAATTAAAAGTGTTATTAATGATAACTTTTAATTGTTTGGTAGTTTAAAAAACTTTACACTAATAATATATAGCTATGAAACCAAAAACAAATTGAGTCAAGTCTTATTGTTTAAAAGTTTAATATACGTGGAATGTTAGTGTAAAAGTTATTAAATCTTCAATTAATTATAAATTATTTTTCATCTTATATTTAAGAGTTTAATTATTATATCATCTATTTTATTATATATTTTCTATTCTCTTTCTACTTTTTTGTTGTAATTTTTTTTAAAAATATTATTTGTACAAAAGTAATTTCACAGACAAAAGTTAATAAAATTACTAATACAAATACACTATTCATAATCAAACAAATGTATTAAACCCAACAACATTTTTTGGGTTATCTTTTTATGCATGTTTACGTGAATAGAACATTCCGTCTTTCTGTTCTCTCTCGCCTTTGGATTAACGATAAATGTACTTAAAGAGGAATACAGACACACCAATAGTTGGGTGATTCGGTGCATGTTAGGTTTATCATTTAACTTGTTGTGCACAAATTTTGAGATAGTATTTAACCAAATAATGAATTACTTATTAGTGTGTTTGATTTATCATAAGGGATATAAGATTGATTGAGGGTTAAGAAAAAATAAATAAGTAAAAGATTATGTGTTGAATTTCTCATATTAATAAAATTAACAGATTAATAATTAATATTTACCAAAAAAATATTTTATTTTTATTTTTCACGTGCATGAAAGTGTGTGTTATAACGTGTTTCTTATTTTTTTATAACAGGATGATATATCGGGTAACCTTCTTGAAGTGTGAATTCGGATTGAATTTTCAACAAATAATATTTTATTTGAATTTTTAAAAAATTATGATTTATTTATATTATTGTGATTCTTTTATTAATTAACTATTATTTTACTATATTTATTTAAAATGTTACATTAACAGGTCAATACTTTTAAAATTACATAATTTCACTTCTGTATATTTTTTCTTTAGTCAAACTATTTTTTTCCTATATTTTCCTCAAATATTTAGCTTCTTTGATAATTAATTAGTTTACTTTTTACATTACTTAAATATATGAAAGTAGTTGTTTATAAGGATGAGTTTGTTTATTCAGTATAAAGGTAAGATTTTGATATTATATTCCTTGAACAACTTTTAAAAAATAAACATCCTTAAATCCTTAATTATAATGAAATGACATTTCTTTTATAAAAATATAATAATATTATAAATGATATGGTTTGGTTCAATTTTGATATGAAAATCGTAATTGAATAAAAGATATTTTTTGGTTTTTTAGTTAATGAATTCATATTTTCAATTTTGAAGTTAATTTAACAATTTAAATTCGTTTTGAAAATTTCTAGTGTCATCGCACCAAGGCCGTGGATAGTTCGAAGCATTTAAGGTCATTGTCTTAGGCTTCTTTATTTTATTTTATTTTAGTTGTTATTATGTAAGTTTTTACTTGAATCCGTTTCTATTTTTCAATTTGCAATGGACAATAATATTCTATGATTGGAAAATTGCCTAAAAGTTTGCTACTTGTCTTAATTAATAATTAGAGGAGAAAAAGCTAAATATCAAAATCATATATATAATTGAAAATTGAATTTGTAGCTTATTATAAGAAATTATACTGTTAATTAGGAGCATGGTTATTAATGTTAGAGATAATTTTTTTTACATTAAGGACTAGAGATATTGATACATGACTTATCATTTACTTTAATTAAAAATAATTTATTCAACATTCTCATTGTTTCTCTATCTCTTTCATATTTTTTAATACCTTAATTGATATCATATTTTTAAAAAAAAATTATTTTGTTTATATTATGTAATGCTTCTTATTTTATTCTTATACTTTATAGTAATAGTAAAAAAAATCAAATAAAAAGTAGAAACTTGGTTTTTAAAACTCAAAATAAAAAAGAAAAGTTAAAAAATTAATTCAATCTCAATATACATAAAAAGCATATAAAAATGAGTTTAGTTGTAAAAAAAGTCATAAAAAATTTTAAGAAAATAGTTTGAGAAATAATTTATATAATATTATGTTTCTTTAAAAATTTGACTAAGGCCCTAGAGTTCCTAAACACGGCCCTGCATCGCACTACTTTGGCTAAGTGAAAAGGCGTGGAAAATTATGGACATATTGCGTGTTTGTTTTAGAATTTTGTTTATTTTAATTTGTTTGTTAAAATAATCACAAATCTTCTATTCACAATACACTAACCTTTTAATTGTTAAATAAAAATATTAAATATATCTTTTTACTCATTGTTTTTATAAATATTTTTAAAAAATGTAAAGAAGCTTGAAGAAATAACATTATTGGGCTTGGGTTTTAAAGTTGACATTAATTCTTTGGGCGTGTCTTGTTTGCATTATGTAGTTGAACTGAGAGCCCCAAGCTCGTTGATAATTGCTGAGAGAAGTTGTTGCCCATAACTCAAAACAGAGAGAGATCAACAGTGTTCAGTGAAATGAATAAATGTGCCCTATCGATGCTTGAAACTCGGAAGATAAGTAAGGGAAAGGCCAAGAACACAAGCATGGAGAAGACACCGACCTTCAAATTCGCTGATTAGTTATGTAAAGTTGTGATTGTGAATTGTGATGGAGGATTTTTGAGAAAAATATATAAAAACTAAAAAAAGACACAGAGAATGACATAATTTTTTTTATTTCAAGCAAATATATTTTAAATTTAATTTTTTACAAAAAAAATTATAAATTCTTGTAAAACATTTTATTTTTTATTTTTAATAAACATTATATAATTTCTTTAATTCAAAAACAATTTATTTACCCTTCACCTTTCCAAGATCACTCCATCTGAAACTTTTCCGAAATTAATGGTCCATGATGAAAGCCCATACATGGTCATTGAGCTTCAATGGATAAGCTAAAGGAACTTCAGCATTTGGTTCGGTTCCCACTTACATACCAACCTGACCCTACATGTTCATCCCATTTGGATAGACTCAACATGGCATATAATTGGGGGGATATTAAATTACATTATGCGTTTCAAGCGCACTTCTCGTTCTTTGGTTGTTTTCAATACTTTTCAATAAAATGAAATTGTCTTGGTTGAATGTTATAAAGTATCAGTTGAAGTGAATATGGTAAGTCATAATTAGGCAACTTTTGGTTTATTTTGTAATTCTATCATAAGTGAATACGAAGTGTAAAATTAGTTTGTGAAACTATCATAAAATTATCTACTTGTAGATGTAGGCAATGTATTTGTATATTCTTGAGTGACTCATTTTATTTTGTAATTCTGTCAAATGGTATCTAAGTATCTCATATCAGAGACATTCTAAGTTTTTAACGAGGCAGAGGAAAACGCCGGATAAACATTATTAAAAACAACAAATTACTGCACAGAATAGAT
This sequence comes from Glycine soja, assembly GCF_004193775.1. Classification (NCBI taxonomy): domain Eukaryota; kingdom Viridiplantae; phylum Streptophyta; class Magnoliopsida; order Fabales; family Fabaceae; genus Glycine; species Glycine soja. Next base: position 1,540,586 of record NC_041011.1, read on the forward strand.
ATATCATAATTAATAGTATAATACTATCAAAAATATTTTGCCCGGCCGAAAAAGGGTGTATTATCAGCATGTGAAGAAGAATAACTTTCCACTATGATTCTCTCATAAAATGATTGAAGTTGTGCTGCATGTGTATCGCATATGCCATACAGCATTATTTGGTTGGACCAATGTATATTTTCCTTAAATTACTTCTTTATTACTTAAGGATGGTTTTGAGAAAGCAAAGGGATATATATTTAAAGCTGCACATTATAGCAGTAGATGGACCAATAGTCTAGACTGGAAGATGAAGGAGCAGCACAAGAGCAAATGCTTCTTAGCAACAGCACATTATATGAAGTTTGATCCGAGAGAAGAAACAAAGAGAGAGTGTGGTAGTAGTATTAAAACAGAAACAAAATGGTCATCATTATACCCTTTTAGCAGTTTTATACAGAACTTTTAAGATCATATATATTTTATGTTAATTCCTTTTATTTTAATGTTTCCCTTGGGGCTTAGCCCCTCTCCCCAGAATAAAAAACTACACTGAAACCTTACAAGCCGCAATAATAATTTTACGTATTAGTATCATTAACTAGTAATTCAAACCACTAGAAAAAAAGTACTTCACATGTTTAAAGTGAAAATTGTATTTTATATTAAAAGGTACAATGTGAAATTAATAGTAATTGTAACTTTTTTTAATTAAAAATCAAGCTTAAGATTTTATTACGTACAAACATTTAATTCAATCGCCTATATAACGAATCACATGCATGAAGAATCCAAATTCAATTCGTGCAAGGCAATCAGTTCATGAAACTAAAAGAAAGAATAAGAATGAAGCATGTATGAAGTTGTAAAGGCGAGAAAATTAGCTGGGAGAACTGAGAAGTGAACTTTTTTCCCGTTTTGCCCTCTCTCGTTTGTTGTTGTTATTTGTTATGTTAAAAAAAAATAAAATCAATTAGGTAACCCTATGGTCAGAAAGCGATTGCACAGATTTGACATAATGACACATCACCATGTGCTTCTGTTGTCCTCCCACATGCAACAGTACGCATTTCATGCCCATTTTCTTCGTATCCCCTCTGCAGCAAAAAATGATTGACACACTTTTTTCTCATTGGTGTAGAACTGGGAAAATAGAACCACCCAATAGTCCAATTTCGTGACCTGGATATGGAATATTAAGGATAGCATAGTATGAATACTTAAATATATGGTTGACTGTGAGCCTCTAATTTCTCGTATTTATTATATTTGGCTATAGCTAGGTTCGTTGTTGTAGAACTATAGAAAAAGCCCATGCACGGTTTTAACCATGCAAAGCTGGAAAGATTATTTGCAAGTACATGCTTTACAAAAGGCCATCTATGTCTCCCTCTTGAGCAGCAAGGTTAACTCTTGACCTATCTTCTCTTGTCGTGTTCATGTTTGAAGTTATAATTCTTCGAGATGAAGCTTGAGGAGTTTCAGTTGGGTTGCTGCCATCCATTCATTTGTTTATATATTCGTTATATTTTAAGCGTGTTACTTCATGATGAGCATATATTTGATGATTTGTAATTGCATACAAAAAATGTTGTCATAATTATTATTAGACTTAAATATATTTTTTATTCCTGATGTATACTCAATTTTTACGTTTGATCCATGATAAATTTTTCTTTCGAATCGAATCCTTAATATTTGAAAATTTTTGTTTTAGATTCCTGCTGTTAGTTAAGTGATGATGTGTCTATTAAATATTTGATAACACGATTTGTGACGATTCAAAAATCGTCAATATTTATTTCAAAATCAAATTTAAATTTTTTGACACCACCCGCAAGGTCCATGCAACCTCGATTCACCCACAAAGAAGAACATTGCCTCACATGTGAAACTCACCCTCGACATCAAAGTCACGTGCCACGACTTCCACAAAGACTCCTCCACCCTCCGCCTCCATGGCCGCAACCTCTAATCCAACCAGCACGTCACTGCTAGCTGCTTCCGCACCCTCACCGTCGAACCTCACAAACCCTTTCACCTCTGCAAGAAGCTTTGGCAAAACGATGTTGTCAAAACCCTAAATGAATCCACCAAGAATTCCAATCCCAATACCAATTCCCCTAACCTCGTTGTGGTTCTCTTCCACCTGAAGCTTTTCACCTACCTTCTTATCCCTTCAACCTTCATTTTCTACTTTTTTCAATCACCGCACAATTCTCCTCCAATCTCCAAAGTGAAGACTAAAGAGGCAAACACGTGCAAGTGAGAAAGAAGATACTCGCTGTCGTTCTCTTCCACCTGAAGCTTTTCACCTACCTTCTTATCCCTTCAACCTTCATCTTCTACTTTTTTCAATCACCACACAATTCTCCTCCAATCTCCAAAGTGAAGACTGAAGAGGCAAACACGTGCAAGTGAGAAAGATAGAATGTAGAAGTGAGTGTTTGTACTTTGTAGTGTGGGATATAGTGAATGAAACTAGCAGTTTACCAAAAATCCTTACCTGGAAAACTAGGAGGATCACGAATGCGTCAAGCTAGAACCCCTTCAACGATCACAGGTAATGCAACACAATCTAAAGCATGTCCCACAATTTCCTACACCCCATCACAAGCGACTCCCGCGACACGTATGCCAACTTGAACAGTAGCCACACGTGCAAAAGGTGCACCATGTTCACACACGTGCGCGCCACGGTCACCATCTCCCCCAACCCTCCATCCATGTACTAGCAGAGCGACCCCTCCCTTCCTATTGACAACAAGTAGAAGATGAATGCTGAAGGGATAAGAAGGTAGGTGAAGGGGTGAAGAAGTTTCTCAATGTTTGATTTATTTATTTTTCTCTTTAATTAATTCTGGCGTTTAGAGGATTTAAATTTGATTTTGAAATAAATATTGGTGGTTTTTGATTTACCACAAATCACGTTATTAAATATTTAACGGACACGTCATCACTTAACTGATAATAGAGATCTAAAAATAAAACTTTTCAAATATCAGTGAACAAATTCGAAGAAATTTTTTATTAAGGATCAACTACAAAAATTGAATATATATAAAAGATAAAAAATATATTTAATCCTAATTATTAACTATATAACATCACATACTTGTTAGTTATTTCCAGTTACTGCGAGTGTCTTACATATACTAGTTAATGAATATGATGAGCAACATTCGATCCGATAAACTAATTGAACAAGAAAAGTTCTATGCATGATATGTAAACTAATTGTCTTATCGATCAACGAAAGTAAATATGCAATGCAAAGCCTAAGAAAGCTGTAAAAAAAGAAGAAGAAAGAAACATGCTATTGATGCTCTGAAATATTTGGATTAATTCTGACAGCGCACAACCGCACAAATTCACATTTCTTTTAACATAAAAGACATGTCCCGTGAGAGTTAGAATAATAAGAAGAAAAAGTGTGACTTAAGAAAAAGAATGATTTGTAGTTGTATAACAAGAATTATGCATATTAATTATTAATAATCACTACTACAAAAAGCCTTTTTTAAGACACGCACTTTACGTCGGTTGTATAAGGAACTGCTTTAATAAGTGGTGCGGTGGCATTTTTGAAATTATTGGCTTGCAAATGGCATTTTAGGACGCACATTCTAAGGCGGACCGCCTTAGAATGTTATGTTTCTTATAATTTACGCCGGTTTTTAGTAAAAACCCGTCGTAATTTTCAAAATAAAAAAAAACAAAACCGCAACCTCGTCGTCCTCTGCTACGAACTCCTTTCTTTGTTCTGCTTGTCCTTTCTTTGAACCCTAGCACCGGTTTTTCAAAACCCGTCGCAAGAGAAAAACGCGGTGGTAATTCATTGAACTTGAAAAGAAGATCTGAATCCGAAATCACTTCAGCTCTTCCATCATCCTCCTCTTCTCATTCTCCAAGCCCCTCAGCTTCCTCCCCAAACACTGCAAGAGAGATCTAGAGGCAACAAATCTTCTTGATGGAGCTTTAGAGGTGACAGATCTGTTCATAGATCTCTCTGGTGTTCCTGCTCGTGTTTGTTGCCATAATTGGAACCAGCACGGCCTCGAAGACGACAATCTCGTTGGGCTTTTACCAGAATAGAAGTCTCTGGTGTTTCTGCTCATGTTTGTTGGCATCGTCTGAACGCGCCACCACAAACCGTGCACCGCTCGTCGTGCACTGGTGGCCTCCGCGAGGGGTTGAAGTCTTGAACCCTAAGTAGGGAAAACTGTTGATTCTTACAGAGAGTCGTAGATACACCTGCGAAGAAGGTTCTTTTATTTATCACTTTATCTTCCCTCTCTGTGTGTTTTAGATTTTGACGAGGAAACTGATCTGTTTGTTGTTGATTCTTGTAGAGGCGAAGTAAATTTAGGAAGGTCTTGGAAATTCGAGGTACAGAGGCATGGAATTTTGTAAAGTGACTTTTAAAATTTTGAATTCCTAATTTGGCTTATTTTTTTTTGTGATTTAACAAATTCCTTGATATTATCCTTTGTTAATATACTCCAAGTCCAATGTGTCCTTTCAAAATCAAAGATTAGTCTTGTACGTTACTTACCACACTTTGTTAAAATTTCTTATGGAACCATAGCCAGTTAAGAAGAGTGATTCATCTACATCTTAGATAATTGTTAGGAATCCAGAGTAGAACATAGAGAAAAGAAAAGAAGGACTTTATTTATGGAAAAAAAATTGGACAGAACAAGGAAAAAAAACTATCTACTAAGGGTTCCCCTTCACAAAGGGTTTCCCTTTCTTGACAAATCTAATTTTCTGAATGGTTCTTTATACTCTGTTACCCCTATTTATCTAATTTATCCCTCTAAATCACTAGTTGCTTGAACCCTAGCCTGTGTTTCTGCTTGGTCCTTTCTTTGACATTCAACATTGAACCTCTTCTCTTCGACATTGTAGCCTTCTTCCATTGAACTGGACGAGGTCGACTTCATCGCTCCAAGTTCCTGGGTTGAAGTTTCATGAAGAGAGAGATTTGCTAGTGACTTACAAACTTTGTTAGGTTAAGGTTATTTGAAGCTTGTTTTTGGTTAAGGGGTTCGTGTACTGTTATTATCTAAGTTCGCGGGTTCCATATAATTTCTGTTAATGGTGATGGTTGCTAATCGTGGTTGCAGGGAAGAAGCGCGCATGTCAGCGATGAGTTGTTGGTGAAGAAGCTCATCCAAGAGATCATCCAAGATATCAAAATATACCAAGGTACAATAATAATTATAAAATGAAATTTTTTCTTGATATACTAAGTTTCTAGCATGAACAGAGCATGTAACTTTTTTTTCCTCTGTTGCCTTTGGCTCAGATTTGTGGTTGGTTCTATTAGTAAAGTCTCTTGGTAGAAAAATCATGCCGTTATCAATGATGGAATATTTATGATACAAGGGAACTGAGGATTAAATCCAAAGAGAGAGTTGATTTCACTTATTAGTCTGATGGACCTTTTGGGGGAAAGTATTATAGTTAATGACAGCCTAACCAGTAAAATTACTCCTGAGAATGTTCGAGGCTAAGGCTTCTCTGATGTTGTAGGCTATTTATATAAATGAATTCCTTGTTTTATGGCACTCATCTACGAATTACAAAAGCACCATGAAAATTGATGTGCGGCGTAGCCTTCTAGAGCTATTTTACGTTATTGTTTTTCTTTAGCTTCCTGCTTCTATTTCATGTCTAATTGCTGAATACATATCTGCATGCTTAATGCTTGACCAAAAGACTAACTTATCTGCATGTCTATATCATTAACATTACCTGCTATTTTTCTTACAAGATTTTCCACCTTTAGTTTCAACTTCTCTAGGAATGCAATCAGAATTGAATTCTGAATGGCCATTTGTTGGATTCCATTGAAAATTGTGTCAAAAGATTTCTGCCTCTCCTGAAGTTTTCCATATATGTGGTTCAGGAGCATTTGGTCTTCTTCAAGCATATCCTCACCGAAATGCCCACTGTTATTGTCAAGAGTCTTCAACACCTGAATCAAGCCAATCCTTAGTATTTTAATTTTCTCAGACAGAGAATTCACATCAACATGCTTTTGAACATTTTCAGTCTCCAATTTAGATATCATTTTGTCAGACATTTTGGAAGCCTCCAATAGTCTCTGACACTCAACTAGAAGGGAGAGGTTCTTTTTCTCCAAATCATCAATACATTTCTGCAAGATGAAAATTTCAAGTTGAGCATGTGTAGCTCTGTCCACTTCCTCCTCATATTCCTTTTTCTTGCAATTTGCATCTTCTTGTAGAATAAGAATTTGTAACTCCTTCTCAGCCAATTCATCTTCATTCAATTTCAAAACTTTGGAATTCTCTTCCCTCTCAGAATATAGGGAAACTAGTAGCTCTTCTACCTTTTGAAGTGCAGGCTCCCTTTCTCCTTTTAGTTCCAAATGCTTCAATTCCAATTCACTGTGCAGTTTCTCAAGATCTTTCAGTGTTTGATGAGTTATGTTCAACTGTGAAACTAAGGTTTCTTTCTCTTGACAGATACTAGACTTCTCATGGTCAAGTGATCAGCATGTGTCTTCTAATACCTTGGACTTTACCCTTAACCCTTCAAGTTCAGCATTCACATCAAATAGTGAATTTTCCAATAGGTTGCTCTTTTCTGAGAGCTTCTCCAACTTTTCAGTTGTGGATTGTAACTGACAAAACAAGGTGGCCTTCTCAGTAGCAAGATTTGATTTCTCCACTAGTAGAGATTGGCATGTTTCTTCCAACACATTTACCTTTCCTCTGATGCTATCCAGCTCAGCATTCAAGTCTGAAAGGGAATTCTCTAAAACAGTATTTTTCTCCAGAAGTCTCTCCTCTTGTATGCAACCCCAAAGTCTACCCAATTCCTGCTGCTTCTCATTAAGTTCTTCACTTTGAGACCCCACTTTTTGTGCCAAAGATTGTAATTCTGACTGCAGAGTGTGATTTGATGTCTCCAACAGAAGACATTTCTGTTCTGAACTCTGTAACTTTTCAACCCCATCAACTATCTTGGAATTTAGCCTATGCACCTCCTCTTCAGCACAAGAGAGCTTATAGTCCAAACTGGAAATTATCTCCATGCATTGCTGATAGTGGAGAGCAGCATCTTCCTTTTCTTCATTAAGTTTAGTAACTTGTAATTCCAAAGCTTCGATTTCTTTTTCTGCTATATCGGCATGCTCCTTAATCCTTCTTGCATTCTCCTCAGCTTCTTTTATTCTCTCCTCCAGTTTTGATATTGTCTCCAAGCACTGGTTATATTGAACAAGGGTAGCTTCCTTTTCAGCTTCTACTCTAGCAAGTTCCTGCTTTAGGGACTCAGTCTCAGTTTCAGCTTTAGTAGCTCGTTCATTAAGTTCCACTATTTTGCTCATTACTCTCCTCCTGCGTCTCAAAAAAATTGAGCCCCCTTCTAGCAAACTTTGGAAGATTTTCTTGTTCTCCAGGGAAAACATAAAGTAAGCCCCACCTTAATTGATATATATACTAGCCTTAACAAAAATTTTGATGTTACAAATATATAATGTATGGTTACGGTAGTGTATCAATGTCTGATGATGAAATTCATGTCATGATGGCGTCAATATCCAATCCATGATGACTTTGTAGCCAACATCATAATGAAGCTCCCACATAAAAAAGCCACTAAATATCAACTAGGAAGAACCAGACCGTAGAACAAGTCTGTAGTTGGATAATGTACAGAAGAAGAACTGTTAATATTCTTTGAAAGCTCTAGACATGGTTATATATATATATATATATATATATATATATAGTGTCCCATTATATCTATCAATCGTTGACCTTTCCATATAGATTAATTCATATTGGAGTAATTCAAGTGTCATAACTTTATCGGATGTCATAATTTGAATGCTTCTCACTATAAACTCTTTAGTGGGGTTTAGTGTATCACATGCTCTACATCAGTGTACTGACAAATTATAAGGTACTACTAGTTGATAATTTTCATGACATCAGCCAATTTCACATCACATTATTGGAGGAACTTTCCAATTCTTAGAATGTCTTAGATCACATATATTATATAGCTAAGAAATTATTTACTTTTTCTGGTAAATGCCTGGAGCTGGGAGCATGCATGTATCAGAAGTTGGAGTTAGGTTCAGAAAAAAAGTTAGACTCTAATAATTCCACAAAAATAAGAATAGCCCGAAGATCTCTATAGTACATTGCTTTCTATTTTTTAGCCTCTTTTTTATTTTATTTTATTACTTTCTATGGCGTGGTTTTGCCTTTTTGTTTGGCCTAGTGGTAATGTCTCTATCACTATTTTATACAAATTCCACTCAAAAGATTGAATAGGCCTGGCATTTTCTTATTAGTGTACAACATTAAGTGATTTTCAAAGTTCCCCACTAAAATGAGATCCCTTCAGTAAATTATGCATTCTTCATCTTGATTGATTCCACCTCGAATCCAGAAAATGAACTTTGTCAATCATGATACCTTTAGTAACAACATATATATTTAGGGTTCTATAGCCAAAGAAAAAGAAAACATCTGGCCCTCATTTCTCTCTGCACCAGATTTTTGTCCCTGTTTGAAGTTCTTTTAACAGAAAATAAATTAATAATTGTGCATTTGCTGATATGCATAGAAAGGCCAGAACTTGATACAAGATGCATGGAGTTAGCAATATGTTTTAGAAAAATGAAATATAAAGATAAGAATATATATATATATATATATATATATATATATATATATTAAAAAATTAATATATTTATGCCAAAAAATAATATATTGAATTTAATTAGTAAGTGAATTATTTATAGTAATTAATATTTATGTAAAATATAAATTAAAAACAAAAGAGAGTATTTCTGGGGTAGTGTAAAAAAACACAATGAAATAACACCCTAACATCTCTTTTAAAAAGATTAGTTCTTATAACATCCTTTTAAATCAAACAATATTTTTTCTTAAATAATGAGGAGATCATCAAATAAAATTAAATATACTTTTATAGTTAATGCTATTAATTTTATTTTCTCTTTTTCGGCTAGTCAAGGCCACCCATTGTGTACATATATTAATTATGGATTTAACAAAGAATTAAGCCGATACATAAATATTTTATAAAAAGAATTATTATAAATATTAATATATATTTATAATTTATAGGATATCATTATTTTTTTAATAAAATTTTACTTTTATACATATCTATGTGATTTTGAGGTCAGTCACCATATGTATGAGGTATTCGTAGTTGGAATCAAATTGTAGAGGAAATGTTATTGGATATTATAGAGAGTAATGATGTGAAAGCCTCATTGTGTCAATCCTGAATTCACGAGTTGAGACGATATATGATGAAGGACTATACACTGATGGCATGTGCTGTAGTGATATGAAGAGTTAGACTTTGGTACACTACAAGATGAAATGCACCTATATATGGTCAGGGTAGTAGTGCATTCCATGACTTGATAACCGTAACACCTATGGCCCTTCAAGAGTGGATGGATGCTCTTTAGGCTGTGCACTTGAGCCCTTAATTCACATGAAGGTGACGAGATTCAAACCTTCATAGAGCTACCACTCTCGAGAATCATTTGGGTGTTTTTGCCCCTCAGTCCTACTCCGTCTTCTTAGGATTCTCACCATTAGCTATACTTTTACCTTACTCGTCTTTCTAGTTCTTGTTCGTTTTCAGCTGTCTATTAGGTAATCATTGCTGATGGATGGTTGTTCCTCACCTCTTCTTCTAGTAGTTTTAGGCAACCTTAGCATGAGGGGATAGTTTACAAATAAACATACATATGGTGTTGATTCTAATGTGGAGGATTCTCAAGCAACAAAAGACAGATCATGGAGAGGACTCTTTCTTTACCTTTTTTTAAGGGAAAATAATTTTTACTTTAAAATGATATAATAAAAATTTAAATAATTTAATCTGTAAATATTCTGTTGAATAATTTTTATATTATAAGATAGAGATTTTTATACTAAAACATAATTTATATCTGACTAGTTAATATGTATAATGTGTTTATATATATAAATATATATATATATATATATATTACAAAATAATATTTTGACTATATATATATTTCTTATAAAATAATTTAAATTACTTTATAAAAAATATCATAAATTAAATTAGTTTTAATTTTTTTAATGGTACAAATCATAAATATATATTATCCACAAGAGAGAATCATGCTCAAAATTAATATAGATGATCAAATTTTCTTTTTGAGTATTTCACACAAATGTTGACCAAGTATTTGATAATATCATAAATTAAAACAACAGAAAGTCCAAAAATAAAAATATATCAGAATTTGGCAAATCAATAAAAACATGAATTTTTTAAAGGCATCAGAAGATGACAAATCAACAATCCATTCTCAAATTTTGACAAGAATTATGATGATCATACATGAATAAAACAAATGAATAATTACAAAGGAGAAGTCCTGAATTCAATATATCTTGAAGCAACAAGGCATGAAAACAATAGAAACATTGGTTCATCCTTCATACATAAATTGTCATTACACTGGCCTTCATTAACATAGCCAAGCCTACCCATGTATACCTGTTTGTGGGACATTCTAATGCCCTTGGATTCATAATCCGGCATGTTATCTTCATGTTGGTCAACCATGTCAGTTGCATTTTCTAGGCAACAGTCTTCGAGTTCTAGTGATTGTTTTATATCTGTGATAGATGACAAAGAAAATGACCAAGACCTAGAGATATTCTGACGTCGTTTAAGGATAGAAAGCTCTTCCTGGCCCAAAAATTTATCATTTTAGTTAAATTAGCAACTCACATAAAACTTATACTACAAGAAATAGCGGATACCACCTTCAAAAGTGGAATTTGATGTTGTAAAGGAATTACATCCCCAGTAGAATCTTCGTTGACCACAGCCTACAAGAACAATATATGGAATGTATAGTGATAGGTTGATGAGATTCATTCCTTTGAAAGAAATTCAGACTGATCATAGAAAGCGTTTACAAGAGGCTCATAAATCCAATTCTTCAAAAATATATGTACCAATTCAAGTGAGCTGTCATTTAATTTTAAGAAATAAAAGCTTCAAACTTGTGGGTGGTTTCTAGGTTTGGTTAATTGGGCACTTGGTTGGTAGATCCGAATAACTGTGTTAGTGAGTATGATTCTGAGTAATTTGTTACAATTATATCGACTGATATAATTTAATTATTAGATTAAATGTTATATTATTAATATTAATTATGAAAATAAGTTTTATGGTATTTTAATTCATCAATATTACTTGATTTTAATTTTTGGCCAAAAATAGAAAAAATAATTTAGGATTTTATTCTTAATATTAATTATAAGAACATAGCAAAACCTAGCAACATAGTTTTGGTCGAACAGACAAAAATAATTAACTTCTGCAAATCATCTTGATGGAAAGAAAGTTAACAGGTTGAAGCTTAAAGAAAATAGTCTCATACTGTTTGTGGTTTTTATAAGTTTTCACATAGCAGAAAATGACTGTTCAATACTGAAGGAATAAAGAAAAATAAGTGACTGTATGCATAATTACATACCAGAACAAGTCCAATAATATTTGTAGGCTGCTCATAATAGACAGGAACTCTGCTATGCCCTTTCTCCAATATTGGATTCATCAAATCCCTGCTTAATAATAAGCATTCAGTTGGATGACAAAATGCTGTATAAGATACAAAAGCTAGTTTGAACTTGTAATTTTTTTGAGTCACAAATAGAGTCCTTACCTATCAAGCTTTGCATTAATATCAATAGAAAATATATCAGTTATGGGAGTCATGGCATCACCAGCTGTCTCTCCAACTCACATGTCCCAAGATCCATTTCATTTTTCTGTTCATCCTCTGTCAATTCACCTTTATTGCCACCCTCTTGAACTTTTTTCTCATCCTCTTTGTTTTCTGTCCTTTTCTCTAGACCATCAGAACTAACAACATGAGTCACCAGGTTCATCGTTGAAGGTTCAGAAAACAAAACTTGCTTTATAGGAGCCTCCAAAGAACCAATCTCTTCCTTGTCAAATTTAGTCCTTCCAATCTTATTGTTGTTTCTAGGGAATTCATTGCGAAACACCGACGATAAATCCTTGGCTTTTATTTCTAAACCACCATAAACATCCAATTTCTTCCCTGTGAAATTTCTTATTCTACTTGTTGCATTGTATGATGGACACTTATAAAGTAAACTACGTCTCTCATTCCTGATCATCTCAGGTGAAATTTTTGGTTCATCCCTTTTCTCCCCTCCCTTTTCCTCCTCATTGTTGACAATATTAAGGAGGTTTTGCTCAGAACTCCAAAAGATTCTAACAAAAATGGCAGTGCACATGAAAAATGGGGACAAGAAGACCAACAAGTTATAAATAAAAGAAAGAAATATGTACAAAATGAAGAAGACTAACAAAGCACCCGAAACCAATGGATTCCTTTGCATGAAAGTGTAGCTAATCTCAAATGAAACATGAAGTACTTTTAATATACGAAGTTGAATGTCCCTTGCATTCAAGCCCTTTTTTGTTTCCTTCAAAGTAGGTTCCATTCTCAAATTATAATGCTTTTCAAGGTCTTAGTTGCATGCATGCATTTGTGACAATCCCACAATGGAAAACTCATAAAGGGGACATTTTAGCCATTACCACATCAAAACAAGTCATTATAATCATCATAGTAATTATCAAATGTAAATGTGACTCTGGTGTTCTTGCTGAACAAGTCCCCCCTTGAAGAAAAAATTAAAGAAAATGTAAATGTAACTCTGGTGTTCTAGCTGAACAAGGTTAAAGATCAATGATGGGGAATGGAAATATTGATGTGATTTTTCACTTTGAGTCCATAGAAATCATCCTGAAAATTCAAAAACTAAAGAAAGAATAATACAGAAAATAGGTATAGTAGCTCATAAATTATGGTCAGCAGTGAAAAGTTTGATCCTCTCCCTAACAAATGGTTAGCCGTTGAAACTATAACAATTTATTATTTTCTTTTTTAGGATAATTTTTCTTTTGGTTGAGAATTTTATAGGAATCTCTAATTTAGGAGTTTTAATGTGTGTTTCTTATCCATTTTGATAACCGCAAAAAAGGGAGAGAATGAATAAAATTTACGGAACAATTTCACAAGTCAAAAAGTCGCATTACTCCATAGTGTTGGTGTCTTCAACTGATAGTAATGCACAACACACTCTTATCTTTAGTCAGATTAGCATGCGTATCTAGAAATTTTGGATCGCCGAATTTCTTTTCTAATTTTTTGAAGCGCAAAATTATTAATTAATATTAACTTAGGGTTTATCAAAACCTAGCAACATAGTTTTGGTCGAACAGACAAAAATAATTAACTTCTGCAAATCATCTTGATGGAAAGCAAGTTAACAGGTTGAAGCTTAAAGAAAATAGTCTCATACTGTTTGTGGTTTTTATAAGTTTTCACATAGCAGAAAATGACTGTTCAATACTGAAGGAATAAAGAAAAATAAGTGATTGTATGCATAATTACATACCAGAACAAGTCCAATAATATTTGTAGGCTGCTCATAATAGACAGGAACTCTGCTATGCCCTTTCTCCAATATTGGATTCATCAAATCCCTGCTTAATAATAAGCATTCAGTTGGATGACAAAATGCTGTATAAGATACAAAAGCTAGTTTGAACTTGTAATTTTTTTGAGTCACAAATAGAGTCCTTACCTATCAAGCTTTGCATTAATATCAATAGAAAATATATCAGTTATGGGAGTCATGGCATCACTAGCTGTCTTTTCATAGAGTCCTTACCTGTAGGCTGTAAGGAATAGAATAGAAGAAAAACCAATACCCTCAAATAATAGATGAGAAACTCACCTAATGCTTGTGCTGCAGTCATTCTTTTCCTTGGATCTTTATTTTGAAGTCTCTTAAAAAGGATTTACAAAAGAAAATTTTAAATTTTTTTGATTTATGTATCAAATTTATTTAGTAGGAAAAAACATGATTTTATTGTGATAAGATAAAACTCTTAAGTTGGATGAAACAAGGGCTAGTAAATCCAAAATTTGTTGCCAGCAGCTAAGAATAGACCTGTCTTGGAACGGTACATACATTAATGTGATTAGGTAGGTAGGTAGGTACTTTGTTCCTTTGGAAATCACTATCGACCCGGTCATGATCCCTTGAACATACTTAACATTGGGGAAAAGCTCTGGTATTAGGCCATACCAGTTGGTAAGCCCCATGCACTTGTTAAGTTTTAAGTTGGCCAGCTCAATGCTTATATTTAAAATTCTTGATAATTTTGTAATTGTAAGATGACCTATCTCGTACTCAACATAAATAAATAAATAAAAACTACACACAAAAAACAATAAAAAAATTGCTCTATAAGTAGGCATTGACCGATCACAAACCTCAAATGCACCTATAAGAAAATTGCTCTATTTGTGAATAGTTATATTGTTGACCTTGCCTGCATATTGTTTAGAAATGAGTCAGTTACTTTTAGCCTTTTCATCAAGTGATAAGTAACAGGATAACAAATAAGAAAAGGAAAGAAAGAAGGACATACCTTGAATCTGCAAAACAATGTTTTGGCATCCATAAAGAAGAATGAAAATGAAGATTGAAATTTACCTTGGCCAAGAAGAAGAACTAGAAAATAGTTAATGAAATGGAGAAAAGTAAAACCAGAAAGTCATTACCAAAGACGTAGAAGGGCAAAAAAAAAAAAGAAGGAAAATCCTAGAAGAAGTGCAGAACACATACTGCATTAAATCTATTAATGCAAAAAATAAACTCCCCTGGATCATGCCATCGTCAGCTAAAAGTCTTTCTATTAAATCTACTCCAAAAAATAAACTTTTTCACGATGGAAATATCATTTCTGAATACAATTTTGTGATGCAAACACCAATTTAACGTTGCTAGGGAAGATTCTTGATATTGACATACTTTATAGGGCAAAACATCAACTCCTCAAGCCTCTATTTTCAGCCCCAAAAAAAATGCTATTTTCTAATTGCTCTTGTCTTTAGTCAACTAGGCCTCTACCCTTTAGAATCAACCCATTGTTTCCGTTGATCTAAAAGCTAGCCAGCTAGGCAGCCAAAAATGGAGCAATCATAAATAATGGAAAACAAATGAACAAAAGATATAATAATTTTCAAAGACAATAACAACACAAATGAGCCTCATGTCACTCATGAATGCCCTTACGTACAGGGAATTTAATTACTTGACTTTTGTACATAATTGACATTGTTATACACCTACAAAATCGGGCCTTGGTTAATGGATGTTGTACTGATTGAAGTAATATTTTTGTGTAATTCAAGCTCTAATTCAATGTAATTAAATTAGTGGGCACATAGAAACTCTGGAATGGTATTATTATCATGTGAAAGAAGCTTGTTGCCCTCAACATGTTAAAGAATACATGAGTATGCTTTTCCCTGTTCTGGTCAAGTTAAGATGTTAGGCAAAACTTAATTTGTTTCCATTTGACTAAATATTTAAATTATCCTTATTTCACTTAAAATAAACCTCTTTACTGGTTGTACTATTTTATAAACCTCAAACATGATGCATTGTTATTTGAGTATGATTGATCCAGCTGATAGTTTCCCCCATTGATGGTACAGATTATATGTCGTCATTACAACATTTGTGTTAGTGTTTTCCCTGTAACTGCATCCCCGCACTCGTTGTCATTGACACTGAGCATCTTTCGAGGTATGTCTCTATTTTTAAAAAGTGGTATGATTGTAACATGTCGTTGTTCAAATATCGATATTGTTTCATGTTACTAGTTAGTTGCATTATGAGTGAACCTTAGTTCCCCGTTCGAGATTCGATACATCGATTAATACGGATAGTTTGAATTAATCGATGTATTGATTCTTGAATTGTCCGTTTGGACAGTTTGGGATGACATATTTTTATAGTTGAATCATACGTAGAGGTAAATTATCTTTTGAATGATTTGAATAAATTTCGGTATACTGCATTTGACATTGTTCTTCGGGTGCATATTTGATCGCGGTGATTGTTCACACATTCATCGCTTTCATCTTGTGTACTTGAAGACCAATGCGAAATGCTACCGAAATTTCATCAAATCACTCGAAAGAGATTTTACTT
This sequence comes from Glycine soja, assembly GCF_004193775.1. Classification (NCBI taxonomy): domain Eukaryota; kingdom Viridiplantae; phylum Streptophyta; class Magnoliopsida; order Fabales; family Fabaceae; genus Glycine; species Glycine soja. The sequence goes on from NC_041011.1 coordinate 1,556,695, forward strand.
GTACGTTTGATTCAACTATAAAAAATGTCTTCCTGAATGGGGTAGGGCCACACCTTCAATGCAAAAAAGTGAGTTTAGCATGCATCACAGATAACTTATTCATTGTCATGAATAGCAAATACGAAACATGGATCGAAGTTGGATGAAAGCAAAACGCATCAGTGATGAGTATGAGAACGGGGTGGAACAATTTCTACTGTTTACGCAACTTAATGCTGAAAGTTTGAGGGGCAATTATTTTTGCCCATGTGTTAAATGTCTTAATGGTAGACGAAAGTCAGTTGATGAAATCCGATCACATCTGATATGTTACGGCATCATTCCAAAATTACACAAAATGGATATGGCATGGGGAATCGGCCGACATTCCAATTGTTTCTCAGTCTCAGGCGGTTCACGAAGACAGCGGAGAGCGTATAGAGGAAATGATCCGTGATCTTGGACAAGAGACTTTTGAGCAAGCGCATGCACCTCTGTATGATACAATAGAACGTGATTCCAACACGCCATTGTATCAGGGGTGCACATCTTTCACGCGGTTGTCAGCTGTGTTAGCTTTGGTAAACTTGAAGGCAAGATTTGGGTGGAGTGATAAAAGCTTCACTGAATTGCTGGTCTTATTGAAGAACATGCTTCCTGAACAAAACACTTTGCCGAAAAATCACTACGAGGCCAAAAAGATTTTGTGTCCAGTGGGAATGGAGTACAAGAAGATCCATGCATGCCCTAATGATTGCATATTGTATAGAAATGAGTATGCAGAACTACGGCAATGCCCCACGTGTGGGGTATCACGATACAAAGTGCAACACGATGAATTAACTGATGATGCAGGAACCAAAAATTGTCGTCCTGCCAAGGTGTGCTGGTATCTTCCAATAATACCAAGGTTTAAGCGATTGTTTGCTAATGCACATGATGCAAAAAACCTTTCATGGCATTCGGATGACCGAAAATCTGATGGATTACTGCGACATCCTACCGATTCGCCACAGTGGAAGACAATTGATCGTTTGTATCCAGAGTTTGGGGATGAGCCAAGGAACCTAAGGCTTGCTCTTGCTTCTGATGGAATGAATCCTTATGGTAGCTTAAGTAGCAACCACAGTTCCTGGCCTGTTTTACTGATGATTTACAACCTTCCCCCATGGTTGTGCATTTTGCGTAAATACATTATCCTGTGTATGATGATCGCGGGTCCAAGGCAGCCAGGGAATGATATTGATGTGTATCTTACGCCATTAATCGAAGACTTGAAACAATTGTGGGAAGAAGGGGTAGATGTGTGGGATGCAAATGTGCAGCAGACGTTCAGGTTACGCACAATGGTGTTTTGTACTATTAATGATTTTCCAGCATATGGAAATTTAAGTGGATACAGTGTGAAAGGGCATCATGCATGTCCTATCTGTGAGAAAAACACAAGCTTCATCCAACTCAAGCATGGAAAGAAGACAGTATATACCAGACACCGAAGATTTCTAAAAGCTTTTCACCCTTATCGACGATTGAAAAAAGCTTTTAATGGAAGTCAGGAGAATGAAGGCCCCCCAGAAGCATTAACTGGAAACCAAGTTCATGATCGTGTAAAGGACATTGTAACCGTGTTTGGCAAGTCCCAGAAGAAGACATCATCTCCCAACAACATGTGGAAGAAACGCTCAATATTCTTTGATCTTCCATACTGGTCTGATCTATATGTGCGTCATTGTCTAGATGTTATGCATGTGGAGAAAAATGTATGTGATAGTTTAATTGGTACTCTTCTTAACATTAAAGGGAAGACAAAGGATGGTTTGAAATGTCGTCAAGACTTGGTTGACATGGGAATACGAGAGCAGTTGCATCCCATATCACAAGGTCGACGAACATATTTACCCCCAGCATGCCACACACTGTCAACAGCAGAGAAGAAAAGTTTTTGTCAATGTCTGCGGAATGTCAAAGTTCCACAAGGATACTCTTCAAATATCAAGAGCCTTGTCACCCTCAATGATCTTAAGTTGGTTGGCTTGAAGTCTCATGATTGCCATGTCTTAATGCAACAATTATTGCCTGTTGCGATTCGCGGCATCTTGCCTGACAAAGTTAGAGTTGCCATAACTCGTTTGTGCTTTCTTTTTAATGCCATATGTAGTAAAGTCATTAATCCTCATCAATTGGATGACTTGGAGAATGAGGCTGCCATTGTCATTTGTCAGTTAGAGATGTATTTCCCACCATCATTTTTTGACATCATGGTTCACCTCATTGTTCATCTTGTGAGGGAAATTCGGTTGTGTGGTCCGGTTTTTTTGCGGTGGATGTATCCAATTGAACGCTACATGAAAGTGTTGAAGGGATATACCAAAAATCAATACCGACCAGAAGCTTCCATTGTAGAAAGGTATGTTGCTGAAGAAACTATTGAGTTTTGTTCACAATACATGGAAACAGTTGAAGCTGTGGGGGTACCGAAAATTCGTCATGACCGGACACGAGGAGGTCAAGGGACACGAGGCTTCAATGTTGTTACCATGAGTCGACAAGATGTGTCACAGGCGCATTTGTATATCTTGAATAACACACAGGAGGTCGTTCCATACATACAAACTCACAAACAATATCTGACATCTATTAACCCAAAATTGAACATGATGAAATTGTTACAAGAGCATAATAGAACTTTCATGAACTGGTTTAAAGAAACAATAATGACTGATGACAATGCTTCCAAAACATTAAGATTGTTGGCTATTGGTCCGAATCTAAATGTCCCTACTTGGCAGGGGTATGACATAAACAATTATTCGTTCTATACAAAGTCACAAGATGATAAAAGTAGTGTGCAGAATAGTGGGGTGCTTGTGGAGGCTCATTCTGAGCACTTTTCTAGAGCATCTGATAACAACCCAATTGAAGCCTCAATGCCTTATTTCGGAGTTATTGAAGAAATCTGGGAGCTTGATTATAATCAATTTAGAGTGCCAGTATTTAAATGTAACTGTGTTAATGGAAATACCGGTGTTCATAGAGATGAAATGGGATTCACTTTAGTAGACCTTAACAAGGTAGGTTACAAGGAGGAACCATTCATAATGGCAGAACAAGCTAGACAAGTGTTTTACATCCAAGATCCAAATAATCGTACATTATCAGTGGTTCTACAAGGAAGGCCAATTGGTGTTAGGGAACAAATTCATGATGCATCCCTTGACATTTGTGAGACTCCTCATTTTTGCACAAAAATGCCTTCAATATGTGAACAAGCAGAGGTGGATGACGTACATGCGATTCGTAATGATCATGCTGAAGGTTTATGGGAGAACATTGCTCCTTAACCGCCTTGTATCAATGTAATGTTACAATATTATTTTATTTGTTATTGACTTATATGCTCCTTAACCGAAAATGTTGTCATAATTATTATTAGACTTAAATATATTTTTTATTCCTGATGTATACTCAATTTTTACGTTTGATCCATGATAAATTTTTCTTTCGAATCGAATCCTTAATATTTGAAAATTTTTGTTTTAGATTCCTGCTGTTAGTTAAGTGATGATGTGTCTATTAAATATTTGATAACACGATTTGTGACGATTCAAAAATCGTCAATATTTATTTCAAAATCAAATTTAAATTTTTTGACACCACCCGCAAGGTCCATGCAACCTCGATTCACCCACAAAGAAGAACATTGCCTCACATGTGAAACTCACCCTCGACATCAAAGTCACGTGCCACGACTTCCACAAAGACTCCTCCACCCTCCGCCTCCATGGCCGCAACCTCTAATCCAACCAGCACGTCACTGCTAGCTGCTTCCGCACCCTCACCGTCGAACCTCACAAACCCTTTCACCTCTGCAAGAAGCTTTGGCAAAACGATGTTGTCAAAACCCTAAATGAATCCACCAAGAATTCCAATCCCAATACCAATTCCCCTAACCTCGTTGTGGTTCTCTTCCACCTGAAGCTTTTCACCTACCTTCTTATCCCTTCAACCTTCATTTTCTACTTTTTTCAATCACCGCACAATTCTCCTCCAATCTCCAAAGTGAAGACTAAAGAGGCAAACACGTGCAAGTGAGAAAGAAGATACTCGCTGTCGTTCTCTTCCACCTGAAGCTTTTCACCTACCTTCTTATCCCTTCAACCTTCATCTTCTACTTTTTTCAATCACCACACAATTCTCCTCCAATCTCCAAAGTGAAGACTGAAGAGGCAAACACGTGCAAGTGAGAAAGAAGATAGAATGTAGAAGTGAGTGTTTGTACTTTGTAGTGTGGGATATAGTGAATGAAACTAGCAGTTTACCAAAAATCCTTACCTGGAAAACTAGGAGGATCACGAATGCGTCAAGCTAGAACCCCTTCAACGATCACAGGTAATGCAACACAATCTAAAGCACGTCCCACAATTTCCTACACCCCATCACAAGCGACTCCCACGACACGTATGCCAACTTGAACAGTAGCCACACGTGCAAAAGGTGCACCATGTTCACACACGTGCGCGCCACGGTCACCATCTCCCCCAACCCTCCATCCATGTACTAGCAGAGCGACCCCTCCCTTCCTATTGACAACAAGTAGAAGATGAATGCTGAAGGGATAAGAAGGTAGGTGAAGGGGTGAAGAAGTTTCTCAATGTTTGATTTATTTATTTTTCTCTTTAATTAATTCTGGCGTTTAGAGGATTTAAATTTGATTTTGAAATAAATATTGGTGGTTTTTGATTTACCACAAATCACGTTATTAAATATTTAACGGACACGTCATCACTTAACTGATAATAGAGATCTAAAAATAAAACTTTTCAAATATCAGTGAACAGATTCGAAGAAAATTTTTATTAAGGATCAACTACAAAAATTGAATATATATAAAAGATAAAAAATATATTTAATCCTAATTATTAACTATATAACATCACATACTTGTTAGTTATTTCCAGTTACTGCGAGTGTCTTACATATACTAGTTAATGAATATGATGAGCAACATTCGATCCGATAAACTAATTGAACAAGAAAAGTTCTATGCATGATATGTAAACTAATTGTCTTATCGATCAACGAAAGTAAATATGCAATGCAAAGCCTAAGAAAGCTGTAAAAAAAGAAGAAGAAAGAAACATGCTATTGATGCTCTGAAATATTTGGATTAATTCTGACAGCGCACAACCGCACAAATTCACATTTCTTTTAACATAAAAGACATGTCCCGTGAGAGTTAGAATAATAAGAAGAAAAAGTGTGACTTAAGAAAAAGAATGATTTGTAGTTGTATAACAAGAATTATGCATATTAATTATTAATAATACTCAATTGCATTAACTCACACAGGGGAGGTTCATATTGTCTGTAAGCATATTGTACTAAACGAATTAAGAAATTTGATTTATCATAGGACATGTGGTAGACCTATGAATTTAACTTCACTTTTATTTTCATGTCATCAATTATTCATTATTAGAAACCAAGTAATTTTTTATTATCAATACTTTCTCAAATAAAATTACTTATACGCACAAATGATTGTGAGAATAAGTCAAAGATTACACAGTAGAAAAAATAATAATAAACACAAAAAGTTAATGTGATTCGGCACCTCTTACTTACGTCTATAAAATCGTCTCAAAAAATATTTTACTATCATAAAGATGATTACAAGATTGTAACCCATCCCAAATAGTGTATCAGTCTATAAACCTGAGCATCTCACTCAATGGTTACAAGAAATAATAACACTCTCACATAGACACTTTCCTTTCAACAAAGTGACTTTGTTTCACAATCTCTCTTCTCACACACTCTTTATGTGTTGTTATTTTCCACTATTTTTTTTCTTTATTTATAGTGAAGATTGTCACTAACTATAATAAATAAGCTCTCTTGAAAGTTGAAACAAAAATAACTTTCAATGTATCCATTCAAATAAACTTCATCTAGTAAAATGCAATCTTTTACTTTGCATTTAAGCCACCTAAATCTTAGTGATAAAAATTTAATTTTCAATATGCATACACCTTATATTTTAACTTGAAACTTTACAATAATTAATTATGAACTTGAAATTAGAGACTGAAGAGTTAGTATCATCACCTGTTGAATGTACACATATTGATGTATGGATTCAAACTCGTCCTATAGATTCATCTTCTTTTGACATTCTTTGTAGTAGGAATTATATATCCTTTCCTTGGGGCTTTGGAGTTGGGTGCCGATTATTATTTTTCCTTTTCAGAACCTTCATTCCACAACGTAGTCCATGATGATATCATGGTCTCCTAACTTGTGCCACCCACCCAATTTAGGAAACAAAAATTAATGATATGAGAAACTAAAATTAAAAATAAAATAATAATGATAAGATTAATTTTACAAAATTGATATGTTTTTTCCTCCATTTATAATTGTATTTATCAATTTTTGTTTGTCAATACAAGGTATTGACATTGTAATTGTAATTTGTAACTATTTTTCGTTTTGTTGTTTGCATCCTTATCAAAACATTCATCGTTGTAGATTGTTAGTGACTATCTTTACAAGGACGAATATCTTCACATATGTTTTTATATAAGTAAATCTTATGTCATTTGTTCAATGTTGAATGTCATTTGCAGGCACTTTTCCTTTTACACTTGGTATCATGATTACGACATTCATTGTTGAAGATTGTTAGTAACTATCATCTTTCATACTTTTTTTAGGCTATTTTTCCTTACTATTGATTTTATAATTTCTTTTATGTGATTAATAATTATTGCTTTATATTATTATATACAATTAATGTTCATTATGAGTGAACCTTAGTTTCCTGTTTGAGATTCAATACAATGATTCTTCCGGACAGTTTGAATTAATCATTGTACTGAATCTTGAATTATCTATTTGAAAAGTTTGGAATGAATGATATTTTATAGTAGATTCATACATATAGATTAACTTTATTTTCTTAAATTTGATGAAATTTCAGTATAGTGCATTTCACTTTGTTCTCTGGGTGCATATTTGATTCAATATAATGATAATGTTCCCTTGTACATAAAGCATGAAGATCTTTCTCAACTAACACATGATAGTCAATGTCTCAAGATCTCTGTTATACAAATGTGGATTCTGTAAATCACAGTCCATTAATTAATTGATTGTTTTAAATTGATGCATAATTTACTTTATTTTAATAACAATAGGCATATAAATGAGTTAACTGTGCGATCGGGGAATGCTTTTATGTATGAATTTCTTGAGTTACAGTCCATACAGAGATCTAGGCAATCACATTTTGAATCAAAAGATTATATAAAGAAATGGATGCAGAATTCCCAAAAAGATGTTTACCTAGGAGCCTACTTAAATGAGTAAGTAAAATTGAACAAATCAATTTAAATAATGTATGCACTATAATAATTTAATGTTCTCTAATCCAGTGCACATTGGAAAATTGTCGTTATATGTCTTAAGGACAGTTTCTTGCACAATAAGTCCAACAACTACTTGAAAAAAATTATTAACAGGTAAGTTGTATTTAGCAATACATTTACTTTATCATTAGTATTTGATAGAAATATTTTAATTGTATAATATGCATGTATGTTCTTGTTAACCAATGTTTTGAAGGAATTCAACAATAGTCAAAGAAGTAAATCCAAGGTTATTGTTAAATGAATTCAGTTAAAGTAAGTTATTTAAACAATGATTCATGCTAAAAAATTACATTTTGTTACTCTTTACACTAATTTTTTATTAACTTTTAATATCTCAATATCCTATTCAATTTAGTGTAACGAGCTAAAAGGAAGCACTGAGTGCAGGTACTACGTGATGCATTGGATGCCAACGACAGTCCTAAGAGATTTTAAGAATAATGAGAAATAACAATTATTTACTGCAAAACTAATTCAATTTGTTAGAATTATTATTATTTAAACTGATTCGTTTGTGTTTTAGTACATCATGCAATATTTTATTGATCCAAAACCATTGGAACTAGAAAGAATAAAGACAATTCACATTCAATAAATAGTATATTGTCTCAAAGTTAAAAGGTAAAATTGTAAATTTGGTCTCTCAGTCTGTCTCCAATTTCGGATTTGGTCCCTCAGTAAATTAATTCACAAATTTTGTCATCCTATTTTTTAAAATCATGCAATGTTGGTCCCCCCAGACTATAATTGGACGTTGACTGTTAGCAAGTGACGTTAATTGTCACGTGTCACGTTCTAATTGGATGATGACTGTCATGTGTCATGTTCTGATTGATCAATGAAAATAACAATGCATTTCATCTTTCATAGAGTTGACATCTAATCAGAACATGACACATGATAGTCATCATCCAATAAGAACATGACACGTGGCAGTTAACGTCACTTGCTAACGGTCAACGTCTAATTGTAGCCTGGGGACCAACATTGCATGATTTTAAAAAATAGGAGGACAAAATTTGTGAATTAATTTACTAGAGGACCAAATCCAAAATTGGAGATAAACTGGGGGACCAAAAATGTAATTTTGCCAAGTTAAAAATGAAACACTAGGTGTTTAAGTAATTTTACAAATGTAGAGTTATATTATATTAGATTAGGTTATAGATGATTTTATGTATTGACATTATTGTTTTCATTACTTTCACTATTTTTTACAATTGATAGTAATTTATTCATTATAATAAAAAATTTGAATTACCTAATCATGAAAATTGTCTGAAATTATCTAAAACTACTTGGGCTGTTCTGTTTTTTCAATTTACAGATTTGAGTAATATTAAAAAAAATATACAACATATTAAAAAAATTATAAAAAAACATCAATTTTTATAAAAACTAATGTTCAGCAAAAAACTACATCGATTTTCATAAAAAACCGATATTGTGTAGCATATTTTAACATCGATTTTTTATAACCAATATTAACATTGATACTTTTAATATCAATAATTTCAATATCGATTATAAATTGATGTTGAAAATCCTTTATAACCGATATAAAAACTTATTTTTTTTAGTAGTGATAATTCTATGTAATATTTATGGGATAGGTGTGTTGGCGAAAAATGCAGCGAAAACGAAAACAGAGTTTCAGAAGTTAGTTCAGAAGTTCAAGTCCTGATGACCAGTGCCTCAGAAGTTGTGAAGAGCACAGAAGTTCTGAAGCAACTTCTGAGGTTCTGAACTCAAAAACTAAAAAATGAAAATGAGAGAAAGATGGTGGTTGCAATCTATTTCATTGAGATTATTGGAAACAATGATTACAACAAGTATTTATAGCCTAAAGTTAAGTAACTAACTTTCCTAACTTCTAGGCCAAGTAACTAACAAACTAGTTACTCTAACAAACTTGTCCTAACTATACGGTTAAGACTAACACATGAGTAATTATGGATTAATCTCAACACACCTCCCTAATCCATAATCTCTACACCAGTCAGACCCAGCTTCCTTCTGAGTTCTTCAAATCTGTCCAGCTTCAGAGCTTTTGTAAAACCATCTGCAAGCTGATCCTGAGTAGGGCAATACACCAATTCAATCCTCCCACTCATCACCTGTTCTCTTATGAAATGAAACCTTGTTTCAATATGTTTTGACCTTCCATGTGACACTGGATTCTTGGCTAGATTGATTGCAGATCTGTTATCAATTAACAGCTTCTGAGGCTTCTGCAACTTACACTTCAACTCCAAGCATAATGATTCTAACCATACCAGCTGACAAGCTGCATAAGTTCCTGCTATGTACTCAGCCTCACATGATGATAATGCTGTCACTGGTTGCTTCTTTGATGACCAACATATGGCTACACCATTAAGCATGAACACATATCCAGATGTGCTTCTTCTGTCTACTCTGTCACCACACCAATCAGAGTCTGAGTAACCAATAAGATCCAGCTGATCCTCACCTCTGTTTGCAGGAAATACCAAACCATAGTTTGCAGTGCCCTTCACATATCTCAAAATCCTCTTGGCAGCTATCAGATGTGATTTTCTAGGCTCATTCATAAATCTACTGATGACACCTACTGCATAGCAAATGTCAGGTCTGCTATTGCATAAGTATCTGAGTGAACCTACCAGTTGTTTGTACATGGTTGCATCAACTTTCTCCTCTTCACTACATTCTTCCAGTTTTGAACTAGTTTCACAAGGATTTGAGATTGACTTACACTCAATCAACCCAAATCTGTCCAGTATCTCAAGCACATACTTCTGTTGATGCATGATCATCCCTTTCTCTGTCTTCACAAACTCCAGACCCAAGAAGTATGACAATTCACCTAGATCAGTCATCTCAAATTCTTGGTTTAGGGTAAGCTTGAATTCCTTTATTTCTTCAGGATCACTTCCTGTTAGCAAATCATCTACATACAAACAGATGATCAACATTCCTGAATCCTTTGAATTCATCACATATACACCATATTCAACTGTACACTTCTTAAACCCCAGTTGAATTAGGAATTCATCAATCCTCTTATTCCAGGCTCTGGGTGCCTGCTTCAAACCATATAAGGCCTTATGCAACCTGTACACCATACCCTCCTTTCCAGCTATCTCAAACCCTGGTGGTTGAGTTACAAACACTGTTTCTTCTAAAGGACCATTTAGGAATGCATATTTCACATCTAAATGGTATAAAGGCCAATTCCTCAAGTTTGCTAGTGCCACTACTAGCCTCACTGTCTCATGTCTGGCTACAGGTGCAAATACTTCGTTATAATCAATTCCTTGCTTCTAAAGAAACCCTCTTGCAACCAGCCTTGCCTTGTGCTTTGACACACTTCCATCTGGATTCAATTTGGTTTTGAACACCCACTTCAGATCAATTGTTTTCTTATTCTCTGGTAGTTTTACTAGCTCCCAGGTCTGATTCTTCTCAATTGAACTGAGTTCTTCCATCATTGCCTTCTTCCAGACTTTGTTCTTCAAAGCATCTCTGTACTCAACAGGCTCAGCATCTGCTAACAATGCAAAATGAATGAGATCACCCTCATCACTCACTGCATTGTCCAGTGCTCTTTCACAATCATCCAGCCTCCTAGGAGCTTGTCTAATCCTCTGAGGCCTCACAGAAGCTTCATTCTCCTGTGGTACATTACCATCCACTTCATTATCACCTTCATCTTCTGATTCATCACTCGAATCAGGGTATACGAAGCCTTGTTGAATCTCACTGCTGTACACTGGTGTCACCTGCCATTTCCAGCTTTCAAATTCATTCACTATCACATCTCTGCTAATATGCACCTTCTGAGTTGTAGGATCATATAGCTTATAAGCACCAGTTGGGTGGTAACCTATAAGTATCATGATCTCACTCTTATCCTCTAGCTTACTTCTTCTGACATCTGGCACATGCTTGTAACACAATGAGCCAAAAACTCTCAGATGCTGTACACTAGGCTTCCTTCCACACCAAGCTTCCTCTGGAACCTTCTCCAACTTCTTTGTGGGACACTTATTGAGGATGTATGCAGCTGTGGTAACTGCTTCACCCCAAAACTGATGTGGCAATTTCTTCTGCTTGATCATGCTTCTGGCCATGTCAAGTAAAGTTCTGTTTCTTCTTTCAGCAAGCCCATTATGCTGTGGTGTATATGGAGCTGTCACCTCATGCACAATACCCTGACTTGTGCAGAATGCTTCAAAATCTTTTGAAGTATATTCACCCCCACCATCTGTTCTTAAGATTTTAATTGACTTATCACTCTCCTTCTCAATTAAAACCTTAAACCTCTTGAACACATCCAAAGCTTCACTCTTCAGCTTTAGAGTATACAACCACAACATCCGAGTAAACTCATCTACAAAAGTGATAAAGTACTTGCTGCCACCTAAGGAGGGCACTTCAAATGGACCACAGATGTCAGAGTGTACCACTTGTAATGCAGCACTGGCTCTCTTAGGTGCTTTAGTCACAAATGGTAGCCTACTCTGCTTGCTCTTCACACAAATTTCACAGATTTCCCTTCTAGCGTTCAACTTAGGCAGGCCATAAACTAAATCTTTAGAATTCAATTCACTCAGACTTCTAAAGTTTAGATGACCATACCTCATATGCCACAAAGCCTCAGTTTCTTCACTTGTAACTCCAGACATGCACATCATCTTATCACTGGAGATGCTGCACTTGTAGGTCCTGTTATTTGACAGATTAGACTTCAGCACCAGATTCTTCTCTGCATCAAACAGTTTCAGTGAATCACCATCCATGGTTATTGAAAAACCCTTCTCCACCAGCTGACCTATGCTCATCAAGTTGCAATTCATTTCTGGAACATACAAGACTTTTTCAATTATCACCCTCTTCCCATCATTCCCTCTGATGACAATATTTCCAATTCCTTCAGCTGCAAGCTTTCTATTGTCACCAAGCTTGATACTAGTTTTCTTGCTATTATCAAAGCTTGTTAACCATTCTCTATGTGCAGTCATATGATTGGAACATCCAGAATTAAGATACCATTCTTCATTCTGCACCTTATCTTCACAAGTTGTAGCCATCATCAACACAGTATGAGGATCTTTGCCCTGAGCCACATTAGCTTCTTCATTATTCTGCTGATCCTTCTTGAACCAACACTCATCAGCAAAATGTCCATACTTCTCACAGTTGTAGCATTGCACTTTACTCTTATCAAACTCCTTCTTCTTGTTATGACCTCTGTCAGAGCCTCCTCTTTTAGAAGATTCAGCTTTGTCATCAGTCTTGGCCTTCCCATTATTAGACCAATTTCCTTTGCCTTTTCCCTTCTTCTTGGAGTTCTTTGAATTTCCTTCCTTCTTTGAAATTTGTGCTTGCAGTGCTTGTTGTACTGATCTCTCAGTACCTCTATCAATTACCATGAGCTCATGTGCTTCTAATGAACTCTGCAGCTCCTCAATCTTCATGGCTTTCACATCTTTTGCTTCTTGAATAGCTACAACTATGAAATCAAATTTAGAGGTCAAGGATCTTAATACCTTTTCCACCACCATTTGATCAATAATGACTTCACCACAAGTCTGCATCTGGTTCACTAAAGATGTCAGTTTTGAGAAGTAATCCCCAATTTTCTGACCTTCCTCCATCTGCATCATCTCATACTTCCTTCTGAATGACTGAAGCTTCACTTGCTTCACCTTTTCACCACCATCATGATATTTTTCAAGAATATCCCACGCTTCTTTGGATCTTGTGGCCTTTGCAATCTTCTCAAAATGATAAGAATCTACATTCTGCTGAATGTAAAACAGAGCCTTACAATCTTTCTTCTTTGCTTCTTTGAACACCAGTCTTTGTGCTTCAGTAGGATTCGCACCCAAATCCTCATAGCCATTCTGCACAAGATCACTCACTTCTTGCGCACCAAAGAGAGACTTCATCAAAGCACTCCACCTATCCCAGTTCTTTCCATCAAGAACCAAGATATTGGATGAAAAACCACCGTTGTTATTCATTTTACTCGCCAAAGATCAAATCACACCTCACTCAGTGTTTCCCAATGTGTTTTCCCTTCACAAATTCACTCGTGTTTCCCTAGATTTCAACCCAACGCTCTGGATACCAATTGTTGGCGAAAAATGCAGCGAAAACGAAAACAGAGTTTCAGAAGTTAGTTCAGAAGTTCAAGTCCTGATGACCAGTGCCTCAGAAGTTGTGAAGAGCACAGAAGTTCTGAAGCAACTTCTGAGGTTCTGAACTCAAAAACTAAAAAATGAAAACGAGAGAAAGATGGTGGTTGCAATCTATTTCATTGAGATTATTGGAAACAATGATTACAACAAGTATTTATAGCCTAAAGTTAAGTAACTAACTTTCCTAACTTCTAGGCCAAGTAACTAACAAACTAGTTACTCTAACAAACTTGTCCTAACTATACGGTTAAGACTAACACATGAGTAATTATGGATTAATCTCAACAAGGTGGGTGGGGCTTTATATATCTATATATTTTGTCACATTAAGCGTGTACAAGTGCAACCCAATATATATATATATATATATATATATATATATATATATATATATAATTGTAAATTTCTTTAGCTTTTCGGGTTGGAGGTTTCAATGTTGTTGCCCAGTACTACATCCTTCTTCTTGTAACTTTCATAGTCTTTTTCTAAGTAAGTAATATTGCTAGAAAATCCTCCCTTCAAATAGGCTAATAAGAAACCACTCATAAGAAGACACCAACAGTTTGTGTATGTATTCTTCTCCCATGTACGTTAAGCAGTATTCTGAGAAATAGGTGGTTCTGGTTTTACGCCTAACTTTCTTGTTGCAGGAAGCAGGAAAGTAGCTGATACACTTTTCAAGCGTCATCTCGAAGAATTATGACTTCAAACATGAATACAACAAGCGAAGATCATCGGGTGAATTTGTACCGTGCCGCTCTAGAGGGAGACATAAACTGTCTCTACACAGTGATTCAGTTAAACCCGCATGTTTTGGAGGAAATAGATTCAATACCATTTGTTCAAACTCCTTTGCATGTTGCTGCATCTGTTGAGAATCTCCTTGTCGAGCATCTCCAATTTTCTATTGAGATTATGAGATTGAAACCTTCATTTGCTGGGAAACTGAATCCAGAAGGATACACTCCCATCCACCTTGCTCTACAACGCGGCCATGATAAAATGGTTCTCCGCTTTATATCCATCAACAAAGATCTTGTTCGTGCCAAAGGGAAGGAAGGTTATACTCCGCTGCACTTTGCAACTGAAAAAGGAAAAATTGATCTTTTGGCTGAATTTCTTCGGGTTTGTCCAGATTCCATTGAAGATGTGACAATTAGAAACGAGACTGCGTTGCATATTGCAGTGAAACATGGAAATTACGAGGCTCTTCAAGTCCTACTTGGGTGGCTCATGAGAACTTTCAAAACAGGTGCTAGGCAGTTAGAAAAAACAATATTGAACTGGAAAGATGAAGAAGGCAATACCATTTTGCACGCAGCTTCGTCACGCCAAGATGACTCAGGCGTACGGGTAATGTATCCTTTACTTCTAACTCATAACATCTTCAATGCATTCATTTTAAGCAACTTTGCATTCTTAAAGTGGGTAAAAAGTGAAAAATTATTAACTGATTCAAGGCTAACCACTCTATCATCTGTGATGTCAACCTATCATCTGGTGACATATTGTTAATGAGTATATTTAGTGAGAATATGTTTAATTATTCATGTGTCATGCCATTATCACTCGAGACCACGAATGACTTGATAATACTGAAAAATATAATAATTTCTCTCTAAAGAGGATTATATACGCAATTCATTCACATGTTTAAGCAATTCACATTTTTTATACTTTTTCTTTGAACTTTTTTTTTTTTGTTTTGTCATCCATATAGTAATTTTTTAAACAAAAAACAAACTTTTTATTCATAAACAACTATGCTTAAATTTAAATAGCTCACCTTGTCAATAAAATGATTTTTATTCATAAATAATTATGCTTAAATTTAAACAAATTACTTTGTCAACTACTTTGGCTTCAATAAAAAAAATCCTTAATTTATGATTAAACGAGGGTAAAAACATTTATGTGCACTCTAATTAAATGAGTATAAAAATTTACCGCAATATATTAAAATTAATCTCTTTATTATTTCTTTTTTACAAATAAACACTTCATTGCTAAAATACTCAATATTGTAGAATATCTTGATGAGTTTAATTTTAATGCATTGATATATTTTTTTCCTTCATCAAATAACTAGAAATAACTTTCCATACGACTTTATTAAATGTTAACAAATTTTTATTAAATGTTAGATTATGATTAGATAATAATATAAAAAATCTTTATACTTCAAATTTATTTTTTTATCAAATTCTATCTTGATTGCTATATCTTATTGAATGATTCAACAATAAATTTTGGTTAGTATATATTGGTTGATTCCTTAATATTGTAAAGTTTAGTTTTTTTTTTGTGTTAGAGTCAGTAAAGTCTAATTTTTATGCAAAATAATATATATATATATATATATATAACATTTTTACACAAATATCTATAAGAAAACCTTATGTGTACATCATATTATCATTGAATAAGAAGACGTAATACAATGGTTAAATTGAATGTTAGAATAAAAAAAAATTGCAATTAAGTTCGTCTCTAATAGGTTTGTATGTTTGGGGTTTTTTTGTTTTTAATAAATCTAGTCTCTAATAGTTATGTAGTTAATTAATTCTTCGATATCACAGATGGTTCGATTGTTGGTAAAGACTAAGGTGGATTTGAAGGCCAAGAATTTTGAGGAAAGATCAGCATTTGACATGGCTGAGCCTGATGGAGAGATCAGAAGTATATTAGTTGGGGCAAATGCGAATTCCTCCGTTACTGATGTGGCCACCTATGCAGAATTATTAAAATCGAAAATGACATTTATTGGGAGAATAAGTATCTTTATATCTCGCATTAAAAGAGATATAACAGAAGACCAACGCAATGCTTATCTGATTATTGCAGCTCTTATTGCAACCGCCACATATCAATCAGTATTGAGTCCCCCTGGTGGACTGTTTCAGGCTAGCGTTGGGGACAATATTGCAAACACTACTTCTCTCAATTCTACATCTATAGCTATCCCCATGGATTTATTGGGGACATCGATTCTGACTGGACCTGAATTCTTTTTTTTCTTGATTTACTCTATAATTTCCTTTCTGGCTTCAACTATGATCATCATTATTCTGACTCCAGCAGGGATAGTGGACAGAATGATGTTGATGTCAATTTTTTGGTTTCTCATCAGCTATGTCTTTTCTTTGTTGTTGATATCACCTATCCCTGTAAACCCACTTGTTGGTTTTGCTATTGTGCTTTTAACATTATCAATCTTCCTATCTATGAGGAAGTTGTTCCAGGTCTGGGAAGAAAGGAAAGGTTGTGGTAGATAGAGTGTGGGAGGAAATAGACGGTAGATATAGAATTGCTGCAAATTTGCTTGTACACTACGGGTCATATTTTTTTTTTTAATCATAGTTAACTATGCGTCAGCGATTGCATTGTATGTTGCATTTGATTGAATGTATGTATTTTAACTATGGTTTAGAAGTAAATTGTTTGTTCCTACATGTGTGATGTGACGCACGGACTCATGCATGGCCTTATGTGCAGGCACTTTTCATTCTCTAATTTTGATCTTCGATGATTAGAAAGTTTATAGATTAAATTAGAAGAAAGAAACGAAAGTTTAGTACAAGTGACAACAATTAAAATATTTTCTTGTTCAACAAAGGTAATCATAGACATGGACTTAATAATGAATGAACAACCTATCACTAGATTAAAAAAGAGATGTAGAACAACTTTTTAGTACGGTTATAAAAACACCTTTCTAAAAAAATGCATTGGCATTTTTTATAAAGAAAAGCGTTATTTTAGAATGGATGTAAGGAACCATTCTTAAAAGTTCTTTTTAAAATAACTATAAGATAAATTGTGCTAAAAGATTACCTTTTTTCAGAATGGTTATATGTCAAATTGTTCTAAAATGTTATCTTTTTAGAACGGTCATATGTTTAACCATTCTAAAAACTTTGGTGCTCTAGAAAATACCAATAAGTGACTCATTGTCTCTCACACTTTGTTCTCACTCACTCTCTCTCGATGCTTCTCTTGAATCATCGTTGTGTGCCACTACTGAGACACAAAGAGTCTTGTTCACAACAAAGCTCCCTTGCCACTGCCATTGTGTGCTTGTTCAGAGTCTTATTCTTTCGCCTCCGCCATAGTCCACAATGAAAGAGAATACGAGTGTTACACATATAGTAGAATAAAAAAGATTTATTTTGTATCTAAACTATATTAAAATAGATTAATAAGACAATTAAATGTGTACCTATTGATAAGTTCTTAAAGCATAAAATTTTATTCAATAGTATAAAAATTTCATGTGTGTTCATACCGAGACTAACCATTGTTGTTAACTTCTTTGACAAGCGGAATAAAGATTAAAAAAATTAAAATATTTTGATTTTTCCATTCTAAGAGAATAACAAAAGAATATGTATATGTACATTTGTTCAATGTGCAATCTAAGGTCCTTCCTATAACACATAGAAAACTTCTTTTTTCTAACAAATTAAATCAAAAAAACTAATATGTTCTTTATTTTTATTTACTAGCTATTAGCATGTTTAAATTTTTCTAACATAGAGTCTTATTCTTTCGCCTCCGCCATAGTCCACAATGAAAGAGAATACGAGTGTTACACATATAGTAGAATAAAAAGGATTTATTTTGTATCTAAACTATATTAAAATAGATTAATAAGACAATTAAATGTGTACCTGTTGATAAGTTCTTAAAGCATAAAATTTTATTCAATAGTATAAAAATTCCATGTGTGTTCATACCGAGACTAACCATTGTTGTTAACTTCTTTGACAAGCGGAATAAAGATTAAAAAAAATTAAAATATTTTGATTTTTCCATTCTAAGAGAATAACAAAAGAAGATGTATCTGTACATTTGTTCAATGTGCAATCTAAGGTCCTTCCTATAACACATAGAAAACTTCTTTTTTCTAACAAATTAAATCAAAAAAACTAATATGTTCTTTATTTTTATTTACTAGCTATTAGCATGTTTAAATTTAAAAACAAAATCCCCTTTTTGTTTCTATATGGTAGCTATTAGCATAAAAATGAAATCCTTTTTTGTTTCTATCGGCTAACTATTAGAATATTTAAAGATTGAAACAAAACTTGTTTCAGTTTCCAAACGTAAACATGAAGTCCTTCACATTTCTCAAAAAGCTTACTATGCATGAAATGATCACCTCACGTTCAGTTTTGTTTTTCACAAAAACATTTCAATTATATTGATATTATTTATATTTTTAGTACTAGCAAAAAATATAATAATATTACACTTAAAAAATTAATTAATCATTTGATCATAATAAATTCTCAAATTTAATTAATCATCAAATATTAAAATAATTTGTTTAACAAATATTAGAACATTGTGTGTAATTCCATAAGTTCAAAACTAAGCCAGTAATATATTAATCAAATTAATATATCAATCAAGGTAGACATCTAGCAATACTCCTTGATGTATAGATAACATGAAGTAATATTTATTACTCGTAAGAACCAAATAGAAAAATAATATAATATTTTCTTCTATCATTTATAGCTCTAAATTAATTCTAGAGTATGATATTTATGTTAAACTCAAATAAGTTAATAAATGTATTCAGTGAATAACTTAGGAAAACTCATTTCTTTATTCATTCAATTGTCCTGTCCAAGGTCTTAATTTTATTATAGAGCTCAAAACTCATTAGAGAGTTGATGAATTCCATCTTGATTAGTGATTAACCACTCTACTAGTATTTAGTTATATCCAATGTCCGTTCAACTAGTACTCTAAAGTATTAGGTGTTCGGAATAAAAAATATAACAAATGACATGTTAATTACTATGACAATCTCAAATCAAAGAAAATTTTACACTTCTTTTTGAGAATTTCCTATTAATAGTTTAAGGTATCATTATCCAGTAGGAAATCTCAATTGAGTTAGTTCAATGATCAAATCCCTATGCACATCATCTAAATTAATAAATGAGATCTATTAATATTCATCAAATGAATATTATCACATATAGTCTATTTGAATTATCAATATCATATTCATAATAATTATATGATAAAGAACAATTTAACTTAAAATTATAAGAGACTTGTTTTTCATTTTCATAATCTCTATTATGATAACAAATCTTTAATTTTAATCAAGGACCTTATCAAGTTAACTATTTTTATCAAATAGTATAAAAATGATAAAGAAATAACAATACTTTATTATTAGAATTAGAATTGATTTCATGTGAGATTTTTATGCCTCAATTGCAATTTCACCCTTAATTGTTAGGGATTTTGATTTCACAACCTCTGATTCTTCATTCATTAAGAGTAACATTGCGACTCCCGATGTCTTCTTTGGTGCATGCTTAAAATTCTGAGGGTTTATTTGAGGTAAGAATCAAGATTGGAGTTTTCAAAAGTGGTGAATGTGGAGTTTTGTAATGTTGTCTTTCAATCATATGATCTCTAATTTGTTGTTTGACTGCAGCTTCTTGAACTCAACAACAATAAGGAGGTTATTTATGGTGCTCTTGATGATTGGGTTGCCTGGGAGAAAAACTTCCCCATCATCGTCGAAAACAATATCAATCTTTCTTGAGAAGGAGCAATTATGGCATAAGGTTGTGTAGGTATCAGTACTTCTTAATTCCTCTTCTTCTTTTATATGCATTTTGGTCTGATCTGTTGGCATGTTAGTTTTAGGATTTAGAGTGAGTTTTCAATAAAAGAAGTTAAGGAGTACTTCTAATATTTCAAGATAAAGGGTTGGATTTTAGTTCATCTCAGTATTGTTTGTAAACTACTTTGCAGGTTTAATATCCTATCCAAGGTAACTAAATGGATGTTGAGCAAAGGGTAGAGGATGACAATGGGGACATATGGCCAACTAATACTAGCTTTAGATATGGACCATAGAGTGGAAGAAGCACAAAAATTTTGGGAAATGAAAATTGGTTTTGATTTTCATTCAGTTCCTTGGTAATGTGTCATCTAATAATATATGTATATTATTGAAACAACATGTTGGAGGATCTTGTAAAGGTATGCTCTCCATTTTTTGTGACATTTCTTATATTATTTCTGATAAGCAACATCACTTATGTAAGTCTTCAATGTGCTTGCACTCACCAATTTAATTGTCATGTACATTATGAAATCACGTTTTGTAATGTTCCATGCCCTCTTTGTACATGTGAAATCACTTTAAATAGAGACCAATTATTGTACATGTGCTCTAATTAACATTTTATTGCTCAATTCATAGATGTTTTGATTGGGATTATTAATAAGTAAAGGGGTCATAATTACAATATCCTACTAACCTAAAATCTTGATTCTTCATATATAACAAACATTGGTTAGTGGTACTTACTAGATAACATAATATCCTTTTTATAGCTTTTAGATGTGATTCACGAGGATCAAACTGAAATCTAGCACACAAACATCCACTATACATAGTATTAGGTCTACTACTAGCAGTTAGATACAAGATAGATCCTATCATACCTTTGTAGATCATCTGATCTATTGGTTTACCTAATTTGTCTTTGCTTAAAGGAGTTGAAGCATGCATGGGGGGGGGGGGGTTCATAGGCTTAGAATCCTTCATCTTAAACTTCTTCAAAATCTCTTTAGTGTATTTTTGTTGGTGAATATAGATACCTTTGTTATCCTGCTTAATTTGAAGCCCTAGAAAGAACTTGAGTTCTCCCATCATGCTTATTTCCAACTCACTCTTCATTAGATAAGGGAAATCCTTGCACAAAGATTCATTAGTAGCTCTAAAAATAATATCATCAACATATATTTGAACTATAATAAAATCTTTGTCGACTACTCTTCTAAAAAGAATTATATTTATTTTGTCTCTCATAAAACTGTTTTCTAAAATAAAAGATCCCAGTTTGTCATACCAAGCACGTGGTGCTTGCTTCAGACCATACATAGTCTTTTGGAGTTTGAAAACATGGTCTGGAAGTGTATGATCTTCGAAGCCATGAGGTTGTTTAACATATATTTCCTCTTCAATAAATCCATTTAGAAAAACACTTTTAACATTGATTTGAAAAAACTTTATGTTTTTATGAGCAGCAAAAGAGACAATGATTCTTATAACTTCAAGTCTAGCAATAGGAACAAAGGTTTTGGTAAAGTCCATAGCTTCTTGTTGGTAGCTACTAACCTTGGTTTACTTCTTACAACTTTTCCTTGTTCATCTAGTTTATTTTTAATGCCCATCTTGTTCCAATGATGCTTTTGTTTTGAGGCTTGGGAACAAGAATTCATATATTGTTTCTGGTAAATTGGTGAAGCTCTTCTTTCATGGAAGTGATCCATTCATCATTTGTAAGGGCTTCATCTACGGTCTTGGTTCTATCTCAGACACAAGAGCACAAGAAGCAAGATCTTTAAATGATTATCTGGTCTTGACTCCTTTAGTTTAATCTCCAATAATCTAATCTTATGGATGATAGTGGATAAATTTCTAATACTTCATATGTGGCCATTAATATGAGGAATCTTCAATTTGGCGAAATATTTCATTAACTGTTTGATCCGTCTTTCTTTAGGGGATACAGAAGAACCTATCTGCATATCTACAAAATCATCCTTAAGATCTAACTTCTTATTAGACGTTAGTCGATCATTGAATTTCGCATGAATGGATTCTTCTACAACTAAAGCATTAAAAACTCTATATGCTTTAGATGAATCAGAAAAGCCAAGAAAAAGATTCCTTTATCCACTTTAGAGTCAAACTTAGCAAGTTGATCTTTAGTGTTCAACATAAAGCACTCACATCCAAATGGATAAAAGTATGAAATGGTGGATCTTCTTCATCTTCATAAATCATAGGGAGACTTTTTGATCAATGATCTTATCAATATTTTGTTTTAAACATAGCATGTTGTATTAACTGCTTCTACCCATAAATGTTTAGGAAACGAGTTTTGATAGAGCATGGTTCTAACCATCTTTTATAGAGTTCTATTTTTCCTTTCAAATATCTCATTTTGTTGAGGTCTTATCGGTGAAGAGAAGTTGTGGAAAATATCATTTTTTCACAAAATGATTTGAACTTAGCATTTTCAAACTCAGTTCCACGGTCACTTTTGATAGAAGAGATACATAAGTCTTTCTCATTTTGAACCCTTTTATAGAATATTTCAAAGACCTTAAAAGATTGATTCTTATGAGCAAGGAAGTATACCCAAGTATGTCTAGAATAGTCATCAACTATAACAAAGTCATACTTCTTCCTATCATGAGTTGAGCAACCTGTGTCTAGGTACCAATAATTATCACTTGCCCCTTCAATTTGAGTAGTTACCATTAGCAGTACCTGTTCAGTGTCATCATCTTCTTTCTGAGCCAATTTTGCATCATCACCTTTAGGTTCTCTTTTGTTATTGGGTTTGCTGTAACACTCATCAGCAAAATGCCCAAACTTTTGACAGTTAAAGCATTGAATACTTCTTTTGTCGAACTTCTTTCTATTTGAAGAGTTTTGGGAATTGGATCCCCTTCCTTTCTTATGGTCCTTATCATTGTTCTGATTTCCCTTCCATTATTGCTCTTTACTTCAGTTTTCTCTTTCTTCCATCTATCACCATGCTTCTTTGGATTAGACCGTGCTTGCAAGGCTTGTTCACTTTTCTTCTCATTTATCCTTTCATTCATTCTCTATTCATGAGATTCTAAAGATCCTTGCAATTCCTCTAGGCTAAGCTCTTCAAGATTTTTGGATTCCTCAATGGTCAAACTTGGGTGGCATGGTTCTAAGCACCTTCTCTACAACTGATTGCACAATTATCTTTTCTCCATAGCCCTTCATTGAATTCACCACTGTCTGCACTTTTGTGATGTACTCAGCAACTGATTCATTCTTTTCCATTTGTAGTAGTTCATATTGTCTCCTCAGAGTTTGCAGCTTGATCTTCTTGGTTTTTGTGGCTCCATCATGAGATTTCTGCAGAATGTCCCATGCTTCTTTGGAGGTTTGAGCCATTGCTATCTTTTCAAAGTTAGCAGCATCTACACTTTGGTGCAAAATGAAAAGTGCCTTGCAATCTTTCTTTTCTTTTTCTCTATCAGCAGCCTTTTGTTCATCTGTTGCTCTCTCTCCCACAGGTATATAACCTTCTTCTACGAACTCCCAAACCCCTTGGAATCGCATCACCACCCTGATCTGAATCTTCCAATTTTCATAGTTCTTTCCTGTGAGAACGGGTAGATTTGCAAGAATTGAGCCAGATACTGCAGCCATCAAAGAACTCCTTCAAGAACACCTCCAAGAACCTTTCTTTAGCGATTCTTGCCCCTTTTATCGAAACCAATGCTCTAGATACCAATTGTTGGAACACACACTGTTCCTCACTCAATTGCAAGAGATGCAATTCACTCCCTCACACATTCACTCGTGTATCACTCACTATTTTCAAGCAAAGAATTGCACACCTACACACTAGGAATAGCACTAGAGATTGAAAATGATAGAATGAATAATCCTCTTTATTAAGATGTATGTATGTCCTTTTATACAAGCAAAACAGAGTAACAACCCTTCACACTTAGGCTAGCACTTATAACAGAATTTTAAAATTTTGTTACTCTCTCTTATATTCAAAGTACAAACAAATCTACACCACACAAAACAGAATTAAACTCTCACATAGGTGTTCACTTTACTCATAGTCACCAAATTTAAAACCGTTTGAATTGAGACTTTTCTTGTTATTTTGATATTAAAATATGTTGATGTTATGTTTCTGATATAAGTTAGTATTAGTCAGCATGTAGTAGGTGAAATTGACTGAAAGACCTTGTTTTAAGGGAATGGTTAAGCTAAGTCAATATGGGGTGTGTTGTGTTGCTTGTAACTTTGTATTTTCACCAATTTCCAGTCAGTTGTGTATGCTGGAAAAGCCAGAACAAAAATACAATTCTATCTTCCACCATTTTCTGCTGGTTGTGATCTTTCTTTTATGCTCTCTTCTCCCACTTCACTCATGTTCAGTTTTTAGTTTCTTACTTTAACACGGTATCAAGAGCTTCAATGATCTTTAAGGGTTTGTGTGAGAGAGAGAAAGATAATCTGAAAAGCAGTTTGAGTGTGTAAGAGAAAACCAGCAAGAAAACCTCACTCAAAAAACCTTCAACCAATGGCTTCCAATAGTGAATCCTTACCTCCACCTCCAGTGCTTGCAAGAGAGCATTATGATATGTGGGCTGCCAAGATGAGAACTTATTTGAGAGCTCAAAGTCTGTGGGAAACAGTGGAAAATGGAAGCAATCCAGCTCCTTTACCCGATAAGCCTGTTGCCACTCTAAATGTTGTGAATGAAAAGTTATCAATGAATGATGGTGTTGATAAAGCAGATGATTCTGTTTATAGAAGTATAATTGGTAGTTTGTTTTATCTGTCAGCAACAAGACCAGACATTGTGTTTGCTGCAAGCTTGCTTTCTAGATTCACACATTCACCTAGTCAAATTCATTTTTGTGCTACCAAGAGAGTTGTGACGCATATAAGAGGTATAACTGATTATAATTTTTATTTCTTAAAAACTGAAAGTGGAGAACTTCAAGGATATGCAGATAGTGACTGGGCAGGAAGTGTAGATGATGCTAAGAGCACATCTGATTATGCTTTCTCATTTGTTAGTATTGTTTTTTCATGGAATTCAAGTATGCAAGACGTTGTGGCCCAATCCTCAACTAAAGCTGAGTATATTTCAGCTGCAGCTGCAGCAAATCAAGCTATTTGCCTGAGGAAGATTTTGTTAGATGTGGGTCAAATTCAAGATGGAGCTACTGTCATTTGGGTGGACAATAAGTCAGCCATTTGTATTGCCAACAATCCTATCCAGCAATGAATAACTAAGCACATCAAGGTGAAGTTTCATGCCATTAGAGAAGCTGCGAAGTCGAGAAATTAGTTTGGAGTATTGTAGCTCTGAAGAACAGATTGCTAACATAATGACAAAATCACTTTCCAAGGGAGAGTTTGAAATGTTGCTGTTATGTTTATGATATAAGTTAGTATTAGTCAACATGTAGTAGCTGAAATTGAATTAAAGACCTTGTTTTAAGGGATTGGTTAAGCTAAGTCGGTATGGGGTGTGTTGTGTTTCTTGTAACTTTGTATTTTCAGTAACTACAAGCCACTTATGTATGCTGGAAACACTAGAAGGAAAATACAATTCTATCTTCCACCATTTTCTGTTGGTTGTGATCTTTCTTTTATGCTTTCTTCTCCCATTTCACTCATGTTCAGTTTTTAGTTTCTTGCTTTAACAAAAACATGTTGGTGCATACTTCAGGAAATATTCACTAGCGAGACCCAGATCACTCAATGAATCGGAACTTCACTGACCTTCATAGAATATTAGACATAGCAGTGGCAAACCAATATAATACATGCTACATATAAAGAGAAAACTATAGCAAAATACAAGAGATTCTATTACTTTGCCACAGATAATGCTAGATGAATTAGTCCTTTATTTTTAATAGAGTATATTATAACCATTACATTAATACTCAATTAAAATACAGCTAAGTGGACATAATACTAATAGTAAATGTCTTGTAAATACATAAGAAGGAATAATATACTTTACATAAGAATAATGCTTCTTAATGTATAGAAACTCACAACCCTTCATCTTCTGAGACTTCATTTTCTAATTATTATTTCAAACATAACTATCTACACTACAGATAGTCAAATTTGAAGCCATAATGCTACCGCTACCATATATTTCTTCCTGTACTATTCCTTGTTCCAATATCCCTCTTCTTTTCATGACACTTAAGTCTCTTGTACACTATGGAAAATGTCCACCATACTCCCGAGTACAAGAAGAAGAATAAACACAGCATAATCAAATTGAAATATTTGGTAGCATTAGTCGGGGATATTACCCTTATAGAATATAGATAACAGTAGGCAAACCAAAACATTGGCGTGAACAATATAGTACCCACTATCCCACTTGGCGTGAGAATATACATTGTTACGGTTGAAGTCAAAAGAGAAAGTGAATTGAAAATCGATAAGGTCAAGAAATCACCTTCAGAAATGACAGAAGTCCCAACATTAATTCCTTGGGTAGCAATAGTAGTAGAATTGAGGGAAGTGATATTAACATTATTATTATTATTGTTTCCAGCATTAGCCTGAAAAACTCCACCAGGGGGACTTAGTGCTGATTGATAAGTTGCGGTTGCAATAAGAGCAGCAACTATGAGAAAAGCTTGGCGTTGGTCCTCTGTTATGTCGCTTCTAATGCGAAGTACAAATATAGTTATTTTTCCCATGAGTGTGATGTTCCATCTTAGTTTATCTGCAAGGGTGGGAGCATTAGTAATTGATGAACCTTGTTTTGCACCAGCCTTAACTAATGCATTCCTTATCTCTGCGCTAGTTACTACATCTAGTGCTGTTGAGTTCTCCAAATTCTTGGCCTTCAAATCCACTTTAGTCTTTAGCAACAATTGAAGCGCCTATCCCACCAAAATATAAATGAAAACAATTGTTAGAACATCTCCAATGACAATTCTTAATTATAAGGTTATTAAGTTTATAGAACAAGTTAGTCAAGATCACTAATAGAGGTGACTGCTACGACTTCTAGATGTAGGAAACAGTTCTTATATAGGAACTAAATTCTTATGATTAAAAAAAAATATTGAGATGATAATTGAGATTCATTTTATGTTTTCTTAGATAATTGTATCATTAGAATAGAAAGTAGTTAATATCCTTAATTATAACTAGGCGAAGAGAGGCACTCCTTGCCTCTCTGTATATTTTACATAAAAATAATAAAATAAAAGAAAGAAGAAAAGTTTAGAAGTTAAAAAAAGAGTAAGGAAAGAAAGTAATTAACTAAAAAAAGTAGTGGAACAGTTGTTAAAAATAAAATAAATTGCTGAAGGATAAAACTAAAATGTAGACATCAAAATGGGATGTTTCCTTTATTATTAGAATAGATGTAACATGATAATTGATAACTAAACCATATTTTATGCGTGACGGGATGAGAGTTTTTTGCCATAAAATTCTTTAATTCTTATGTTTTATTTTGGCACAGCTCACATTTTTAGTTAACAATGCAACAAGAATGGAACAAGTAGGAAAGTAGCCTAAAAAGGATGACTTGAAGAATATTTGGGCACCTCCTGGCAGTTGTGCTATGCACAACACAAGTGTGCTGCAATGATCGTGTTCATCCATGAAGGCACCATGCAAATTCAAATTTCAAAAATCTTGCACTTTCAACATGATCATGCTAATCTGAGCATGACCATGCTGGAATTTGCACCCATTTAGTCACAAAGTTGATTATAAATAGAAAAAAAAAAGGACAATGAGAGTTATTGTATATTTTACTCTGTTTTGAAATTAGAATACCCTGAGTGAGTGACTGAATGACTCCGAGGGAGCTTTTGAGGATAGGAAAGAATGTGAAGAACCTCACGGGGGTTCTGAATGCAAAATTTCATACTCTTTTTTATTGTTCATGCATCTCTGGTGTTGTTAATTTGCCTCCACGTGCCTATGGCTGGTTGATTTCCCCTTTTCAGGGTTATGATGTAATTGTGCTTGTAAATGTCAATTCTTACTAATTGAATTTTGTAATTGACCAGTCAATTGAATTGTTCTACTGCTGTTATTTACCTATTTAGAATTGATCACTCTAATACATTAGTTTTTTATTTGTTAGTGACCATCTATGTGTAATTGACGAAATTATAGAACAATTGGGTTTATAAAATAGCAAATGGCCAAATGTATTTTGTGAGCTTCTGACCAAGTTAATAATCTTTAATATTTCTCTTTGTGTTTATGTCTTCCTCAATTTAAATCCTAAATGACCAAATAGGAATTAAATTAAGGAAAAGACTATCAATAACACTTGATCATAATCTATTAGTTATTTTAAGATAATTATGGTCTACAATTGAAAATTAATTAAAAAATCAATTGAAATAAGAAATTGGAGAATTTATTTGTGATAATTATTGTGCATATTGTTTCATCTAATTCCCACAACAATTATCTCACTTTTTTCCTTATTTATTGCTTATTTAACTCCATTTAATTAGGATTTATTGTTCTTTTAGGTTTTAGTTTCATGTAGTGAGAAGCTAGGAAATTTATTAGCTTTTATTGTGTTTTGTAGAGTGTTAGTGCATTTGAAAGAGAAGATGAAGATCTCAAGAAATTTGTCGCTCAACGAATCAGTTTAATCACTCAACAAGAAAGGCTCCTAGAGAGAGAATGCATGACACACTTCTAGGAGCCATAATAGTGTTTTAGTGTTGCTCAACGAGCAACTTCTCGTTAAGCGAAGTAATGCCTCTACCAAAAGAGGAATTAAGGATTTTTTTAATTGGCTCAAGAACTCATGCTCGCAAAGTGAATTGTTCGTTCTACCAAGAGAAGATTTTGCAATTTCCTGTAATTCGCTAAGTGAGCGCTGCTTGCCAAGTGAGTTGGCCTTTATGCAGAAATGACAAAACAAATACTCTCATCCTAGGGGAATACTGACCAAGGGCTTTGTGTTGGCAGTTGAAGCTTCACCTATCTTTGTCTTTCTTCATCTTCCACCTTAGTTCGCCATTTTTGCTTGCAATTTTACATTTTATATGTCTCTCATGACAATGAGAGGCTAGGAAATCCATTGATGGAGGTGCACTAAACACTCTTTATTGTAATTATTCCTAGTGTCTATTTAGTGTTATTTTGTTTCATTGTCATTGTCTTCTTTCCTATATTATTGTCTTATTTATGCTTTAATCACTCATATGCAAGTGCTATAGTATGATTGTCATTGGGAAATACTATATTACTAATTAAAAACTGAATGAAGGCTTCTAATGGATTCATATCTAGATGGAATGATATTTATTAGCTCTGTTTTTAATTCTTTCTTTGATCCAAATAACTTGGTTTAACTTACTAAGAAATTAGGAATAAGTTAAGTGACTACCCTTTTACTAGGGTATATTTGTGAGTTAGAGTTACATTTAACTTAGTATTGAAGGATGAAAAATTGTATCCAAAGTTAGTTTAGTAAAGCCAATCACCCAACATCTTTCAAAAATCTGCATTAAACTCAGCTTTGCACACAAACTGTTTGCTTGTTTGCCTCTCAGAAATTTACTTTGTTTTAGTCATTTACAATATTGTTTGCTTTAAATTTCTACAGTCTTATACAAAAAATCAAATTATCCTTTGCCTAGAAATTGGTTTACACAAATGGATTGATACAAACATAACCTTTGTGGATACAATCTGTATACACATTTTAAAAAATTATACCGAATTGGTACACTTATCAAATGACGTACGTAACACTTTGCTTAATTGAAGTTATAATCCTAGGCTTTTTTATATGCTAGTCTCTTTGATGGTGAACTTCTTGCTCTTCGGATTCTATTTCTTCTGAGTAATTGAACATCCTTTTTCCAAACCGTGAATTAAAACCCAAATTATTCAGTTTATTGTAAAATTGGATCATTTTGGAATTACATTTAATCTTTGGATACGATATCTAAACTTAAGTTCATTGTAACTATTGTATATTAGCAAACATATTTTATGCATCAATAAAGCTCACTTAACCCTAAACCTTAAATTTGATATGTTATTATATATTAACTTCTACAGCAAAACCTCTTAGAGTTAAATATTTAATTTGTATCGATAATTAAAATATTTCCGTGCAATGCTGTATTAAAAAGTTTAATTTGTATGTCTTATTAGCATCAAATGCTTTTGTATAAATATCTAATAAGATTTGAGCACTTTGTTGTATTATCCAAGTAATTAATTGGCTTAAATCTACTTCTAGTTTCTATAATTTTTTATTGCACAATTTTAATCTATTAGAATTTTTTATTACACATTTAATCCTTATATTTTTAAAATTTAATAATTTTGATTTATTGTTAGTTTGTCGTTAATCTTTAATAAAAATTATTAATGGGACATTGATATATAGATAACATGTCAGTCCAACAAACATATTAACAAACCACAACACTATCAATATCATATCAACACATTATCAATGTTACATTATCAAACTGTCATGTACAACATGAGTTCCACATCAACACAAGCTTGGCAGGCCAACAATTTTCATTTAAAAAGTTGACAGTAGGTACTGCTAAATTCTAAAAATATTATTGAAGACCAAATGTGCATTAATTTAAAAAAAATGTAGGATCAAAAGTGAATTCAAGTATGATTAATATTATGTGAGGATAAGGTGAATTCTTATGTGTAAATATTTTACACTAGCAGCTTATATAAGTTAAACTCTTAATCAAAGTTAAGTTCCAAATAGACAGAGATGGGTACCTTTAGGTCATTCATGAGTGCAGAAACGTGCAAAATGGTGTTGTATATACGCGCAAATCAAAGTTGGATGGAATCGATGAGAAAAATGAACTACCTATCAATCCAAAAATGTATGCACTAATTAGGCAAATTTATGAAAGGGGGTTAGTTTTAAAAACTAATTACTAAAGAGGGTTTCTTTTTAAATAATTTACAACCAGGGTCTGTTTTTTGATGGGTACCGTCATTGAAATTGGCGAGAAGCTTGGTGCTGCCATTGAAGATGGCGAGAAAGCTTGGTATCGCCATTGAAGATGGCGAGATAGCAGCTTACGTGGAGGTGCTGCCCGTGCTACTGGCGAGACACATCCACGACCTTGTCTCGCTGGAGCCACTGGTTGCACAAGGCCGTGGCGAGAAAGCTTAGTATCGTCATTGAAGATGGCGAGATAGCAGCTTACGTGGAGGGTGCCGCCTGTGCTACTGGCGAGACACATCCACGACCTTGTCTCGCTGGAGCCACTGGTTGCACAAGGCCGTGGATGTGTCTTGCCAGTAGCACGGGCGGCACCCTCCACGTAAGCTGCTATCTCGCCATCTTCAATGGCGGTACCAAGCTTTCTCGCCATCTTCAATGGCGGAACCAAGCTTCTTGTCAACTTCAATGGCGGTACCCATAAAAAAAACGGACCCTGGTTGTAAATTGTTTAAAAAGAGACCCTCTTTGATAATTAGTTTTTAAAACTAACCCCCTCTCGTAAATTTGCCCACTTATTACATTCCTAAATTAATAAATATATATTAAATATAATTAAATTTAAATTAATTAAATACATACGAATTAGTATTAATAACTCTTTTAAATGCTATATAACCACGTTAGCAACTAAAATCTTTATGATTAGTGTACGCAGTAATTATTCATATGTTCACCAAAATTGCAATAAAATTACTAACGTAGATTGTTCAAATTAAGGGATTTTTTTAGAATGGGATGTAGTTTAGTTAGTTAAATAAAGTGTGGGAATGTTATAAATTTCACGAGACATTAGATTCAGTCAAGAAGACATATTTTAAAAGATTTAAAATAAATATTCTCTTTTTTTAATTATAAAATTATTTCAACTAATGTACATTATTTTAGAAAATTAATTAATTTAATTAATCACATTAAATTTATTAATTATTTATACTATCATTTTAAAATTATCATTTTGTTATTTTTATTTAATTATTTATTATTAATGTTCGGATAAAAAATAATTAAATTCAAATGAATAATAAAAACAAATAGTTAATACATAAAAGAATTTTATAAAAAGTGACAAAGTTATGAGAAGAATCTTATAATTAACTTTCAAACATAGAGAGAAAAAAAGATACGTTACCTGTAAGTTATTTTTGCGTGACGAAATATGCAAAATGGTATTGCCTTCTTCATCTTCCCAATTCAATGTTGTACGTTCCAAATCACGGGCACCTTTATGGGGGAGTTCTCCTAAGCCACCCAACTAGGACTTGGAGAGCCTCGAATTGTCCACATCTGACTGCAATATGCAGTGCAGTCTCACTTTTAACTGTTACATCTTCAATGCAATTTGGACAAGCCAAGAGGAATTTTGTCAAAAGGTCAATTTCTCCTTTTTTACTTGCCAAATGCAGTGGAGTACGACCTTTCCTCCCTTTGGCTCGGACGAGGTCATTGTTTATGGATACAAGGCAAAGAACCACGTTATCATGGCCGTGTTGTAGAGCAAGATGGATGGGAGTCAATCCTTCTGGATTTTGTTTCCAAGCAAAGGAAGGTTTCAACCTCATAACTTCGGTAACAAATCGGAGATGTCCAACCGAAGCAGCAACATGCAAAGGAGTGTCAACAAATGGAATTGAATCTATGTCTTCCAAAACATGTGGATTTTCCTGAATCACTGTGTAGAGGCCATCTATGTCTCCCTCTTGAGCAGCAAGGTTAACTCTTGACCTATCTTCTCTTGTCGTGTTCATGTTTGAAGTTATAATTCTTCGAGATGAAGCTTGAGGAGTTTCAGTTGGGTTGCTGCCATCCATTCATTTGTTTATATATTCGTTATATTTTAAGCGTGTTACTTCATGATGAGCATATATTTGATGATTTGTAATTGCATACAAAAAATGTTGTCATAATTATTATTAGACTTAAATATATTTTTTATTCCTGATGTATACTCAATTTTTACGTTTGATCCATGATAAATTTTTCTTTCGAATCGAATCCTTAATATTTGAAAATTTTTGTTTTAGATTCCTGCTGTTAGTTAAGTGATGATGTGTCTATTAAATATTTGATAACACGATTTGTGACGATTTAAAAATCGTCAATATTTATTTCAAAATCAAATTTAAATTTTTTGACACCACCCGCAAGGTCCATGCAACCTCGATTCACCCACAAAGAAGAACATTGCCTCACATGTGAAACTCACCCTCGACATCAAAGTCACGTGCCACGACTTCCACAAAGACTCCTCCACCCTCCGCCTCCATGGCCGCAACCTCTAATCCAACCAGCACGTCACTGCTAGCTGCTTCCGCACCCTCACCGTCGAACCTCACAAACCCTTTCACCTCTGCAAGAAGCTTTGGCAAAACGATGTTGTCAAAACCCTAAATGAATCCACCAAGAATTCCAATCCCAATACCAATTCCCCTAACCTCGTTGTGGTTCTCTTCCACCTGAAGCTTTTCACCTACCTTCTTATCCCTTCAACCTTCATTTTCTACTTTTTTCAATCACCGCACAATTCTCCTCCAATCTCCAAAGTGAAGACTAAAGAGGCAAACACGTGCAAGTGAGAAAGAAGATACTCGCTGTCGTTCTCTTCCACCTGAAGCTTTTCACCTACCTTCTTATCCCTTCAACCTTCATCTTCTACTTTTTTCAATCACCACACAATTCTCCTCCAATCTCCAAAGTGAAGACTGAAGAGGCAAACACGTGCAAGTGAGAAAGATAGAATGTAGAAGTGAGTGTTTGTACTTTGTAGTGTGGGATATAGTGAATGAAACTAGCAGTTTACCAAAAATCCTTACCTGGAAAACTAGGAGGATCACGAATGCGTCAAGCTAGAACCCCTTCAACGATCACAGGTAATGCAACACAATCTAAAGCACGTCCCACAATTTCCTACACCCCATCACAAGCGACTCCCGCGACACGTATGCCAACTTGAACAGTAGCCACACGTGCAAAAGGTGCACCATGTTCACACACGTGCGCGCCACGGTCACCATCTCCCCCAACCCTCCATCCTGTCACCATCTCCCCCAACCCTCCATCCATGTACTAGCAGAGCGACCCCTCCCTTCCTATTGACAACAAGTAGAAGATGAATGCTGAAGGGATAAGAAGGTAGGTGAAGGGGTGAAGAAGTTTCTCAATGTTTGATTTATTTATTTTTCTCTTTAATTAATTCTGGCGTTTAGAGGATTTAAATTTGATTTTGAAATAAATATTGGTGGTTTTTGATTTACCACAAATCACGTTATTAAATATTTAACGGACACGTCATCACTTAACTGATAATAGAGATCTAAAAATAAAACTTTTCAAATATCAGTGAACAGATTCGAAGAAATTTTTTATTAAGGATCAACTACAAAAATTGAATATATATAAAAGATAAAAAATATATTTAATCCTAATTATTAACTATATAACATCACATACTTGTTAGTTATTTCCAGTTACTGCGAGTGTCTTACATATACTAGTTAATGAATATGATGAGCAACATTCGATCCGATAAACTAATTGAACAAGAAAAGTTCTATGCATGATATGTAAACTAATTGTCTTATCGATCAACGAAAGTAAATATGCAATGCAAAGCCTAAGAAAGCTGTAAAAAAAGAAGAAGAAAGAAACATGCTATTGATGCTCTGAAATATTTGGATTAATTCTGACAGCGCACAACCGCACAAATTCACATTTCTTTTAACATAAAAGACATGTCCCGTGAGAGTTAGAATAATAAGAAGAAAAAGTGTGACTTAAGAAAAAGAATGATTTGTAGTTGTATAACAAGAATTATGCATATTAATTATTAATAATATGTTTTCTAAAAACTGGTTTCAGAGATCATTTTTGAAACTATTTTTTTTTTTTTGAAAACAGAATTCAAGCATGACTTTAATTTTTATCACAGACGCTATAAATATATATTTTATACATTTTATTTTGTCTACCATCTTAATAATAAATAAGTCTTTATAGAAACAGACAACACAAACATAATCAAGAATATTGCTATAAATTTTGTTTTCAAGTTAAATTTTTTTATAATTTAAATACCTTTTAACTTTAAAAATAAATTTAATATCCACTCTAAACCTTTAAACACATACTTAGTATCACATTAATCTTTTAGTTATTAGCAAAATTAATATAAATAATATATTTTAAATTTTATTAAATTGATTTTTCCGGTAAACAAGACTAATAGCACCAATTGTAATTAATATTTATATCATAGAAAAAAAAAATAATGTAAAGTATATGTTTAATCTGACTTAATAATAGAATTAAAATGCATCAAACAAAGAGCATAGATGATCATATACTGAAAAAACAAAGAAGAGAACTTGGAAGGATCAAAGAATTGGAATTTTCTTATTATAGATAAAGGGATTACCCACTTTGATGATATTTCTATTTTGAAAGAAATCAATCATGTTAACTTAGGGATATTTTTGTACTGAAAAAAATATAGATAATGGAACGGGCCTCCAACCAAATAACAAGACGCTGGTCAAGAAGCTAACGAACAAAACTGGTAAAATTATGCAGCATAACAACTTTTCCATCCTTCTTTATTTTCTCTACCAGAAGTTCAAAGTTATGGAGTTTTATTGGCATTAAAGCCCATGGGCCTATACACAAGTGGAATATACACTGGCCCATTCCATACCTCGTGGTTGTGCTCTACAACTAGACACACTAACGGGGCACTCGTGCTTGGTGGTATACGACCTAATATCTAGATCTACAATTTGAAGAACATATGATATGAAGGAAATGTTAACAACCCAGTTTGGTTGAAAATGATCATTTGAATTTAGCTTCGTTATTTCATGAGCTACGGGGAATATTTATTTTTAATAATTGTATATTTACTTAAATTTGTGCCATGCATGATATTATATATTTTTTTGGTAAGGATGCATGATATTATATTTAATTCTTCATGTACGAGATTTTTTTACATACATTTATGCATGAGATTAACAATCTTTACTTAAACAATTTTTACAAGCAACATCTCTTTTTTATCATTTTATTGTCTGAATTAATAAATGAGAAAAAAAGCTTCATGTATCCTAATTACTAGTATTAATTTTAATTTATATATACTTTACCGTTCGTTCTAACTGAGTGTTAATTTTTTAACTTCTTTTATTTAATAAATGAATCTCATATCCCATAAGTTACATGCAATGTATATATACTTGCAAGGAAACATATAACTTTTACATTATTATTATTCTTTAAGAAAAATAAGGAGATTTTATTTCCAAGTGCATATCAATAATGCATTTTTCTAAAAAGAAATTTAATTAGTGCATATAATGGGGATATCTCTGGTGGGGTTAGTTGCTTTTATTAGAGCACTAAAATATATAATCCCTCACAAGACTAATTTTTGGGTATAGTCATCACGTGACTGCTATAGCCACAATAGCCCTATACTATAGGAACTCCAATGAAGTAATACACAGGAATGTAATGTAATGTAACCTTACAAATCACGTGATCTCCTAGGTTCAGCTCAACCTAAAAATATTCTCAACTCAAACCAGAGAAGAATGGGATGCCAGTGTTGTTCAACCAATCATTGTCTTGAATAAACTGTCCAACTGTGAATTGGCTTGCCTCAATGGAGCTGTTAATGACCCTATAACCTGGCCACGTAACCCTACCACTTGTGTTTGAACATGGACCCCTATTCATGTACTCCCCATAATACAACGTATCCAATGCAAATGTTTCATTCCATTCCAACCACCCTGCTGGGTCTATATCCACGTAAGATTTTAACACAACAGTCATAGAGTACATTTTCCAAGGACGTCCTAGGTAGCTCTTGAACGAGGATTTCACAGGGATCAAATCTGCAGCAGCTGCAATCTTGCAGTTCAAGATGGATATGCCAGTGTTTTGGTTAGGGTCCTCTCTGCCTTGTGCCATGAACAAGTTCTTCTGATTTTCGTTTGGCTTGCGTGCGTATAAGTTGCAGTTTTGGAATACCACAGCTGCATTGCCGAAAATGAAGTCTACAGTGCCATAAATGTCACGTTCACGGTAGAATTGACGCAGGGAATGGACGTAGAGAGTGTCCTGGTAGCCAACGAAACTGCATTGGTAGAAAGCTGAGAAGTCAGCACACCACTTCTCAGTGCCACAGCTTGGTGTTTGTCGGGTCCTGCTGACTTCTCAAATGTTATACCCTTTGCTATGAATCCTGCTCCTACAACAGCTGCAACATA
Source organism: Glycine soja (assembly GCF_004193775.1). Taxonomy (NCBI): domain Eukaryota; kingdom Viridiplantae; phylum Streptophyta; class Magnoliopsida; order Fabales; family Fabaceae; genus Glycine; species Glycine soja. Next base: position 1,594,152 of record NC_041011.1, read on the forward strand.
CCATTTTCTTTTATTAACAACAATCATAATCATTCTGTTCGAGACTTAATTACATTTTAAATTATTCATCCTTTTTCTTGTAAGGATTGAACACAGATTTTTTTTCCATAAACTTAAGATCTGTTGCCAACTGAGTTACAACTGAATAGTTGCAACATACCATTATTGTCAACGCTGTTAGGATTAGATTTTGGATCATTATTCATAAATGAACAATAAAGAGCAAACTTTGCTGAGAGACACAAACTCAACATAAAGGTATCATTGAAACGAAGAAAGAAAACTAAAAGTCTGTTAACTTTGTACTGCACATTATTTGTCACATGAATAATAAAGATCATAAAATTCACTTTCTTTTATCCATGTTATCCCAAAAGAGGAAATTAAAGCATTTTTATTTGTTAAAAGCAAAAGCAGAAAAGTAAAAGGGGAAGCATAGAAGAAAAAACAAGCAAAGTGGACCTAATGGCACTGAAAAAGTAGTTTGGTTGTGATGAGAATTATGCAGATCTTTAGGTGGGCGTGGATAGGCATGTGGACCCTTTACTTTGACCAACCATAGAGGTAACTCTACTTTTCGCGAAAATATAAATAAAATTATCATGTATCTAAGGCCAGAGATAGTCCTACCTCCTCTGCCTGCCTGCATGTATTTTTTTTTTTTTTGGTCTTATAAAAGAGTTTCTAATTCTATTTTTATTTCTTCTCATTAGACCACACCGGTTATGTTTTTTTTCTCTGTTCTTTTTCTATCTTTCACCAAGATTACTCACGTCATTTTCTTTCCAAAAAATGGTGTCACCACTCATAGCTCGGAAAATATTAATAAAGAAAACATGCTTTCGGGCAGGAGATCCCAAATCTAGGTTTATTACTGCTAACTTTAACAAGAAATAAGAAATTTGATTTATTTACAATATATATTTGCTAATGTCATTGTGATTGAGACGCGTTGTCTGATGGAGAAGTCCAATTGATATTACTGGATTGCAATATAACTGGAAAAACCAAACAGAACACTGAAAACACAAAATTAGAGTCCTCAAAATTTATTCCCATAACAGGAATAGTTGACAACGGGCAATGATAAAAAAAAAAAACAACCATTTTGGAATCTAGCTAGTCAGCATTGTAACCAATAATACTAGCATCACTTTGACACTATTTATATTTCATGCATACGTCATTGATAGCTGGGGTAGTTTAAATTTGCAGTGATGCCTTTGAAAATAGTCTTTAAACATATATACATGTACTCATCACCTAGTCTTTAAAATGGCAAAGCCTTTTATCTTTTGAACTTTCCTTGGTTTTATTCCAAACATTCAAAACTAAGTTGTGCTTATTCTCACCAGAGGTAGGATTTTACTAGTGTACACACACAAAACAAAAAAAAAATAATTACATGCATCAACCTCTACAACACTATTTTTCAATGCAATGCAGGAACTGCACGATGTCTTGACAAACCCAAGTAGTCCGTGTCTGTCCAAACCATTTAAAATGATCTTCCCACATCTACATTATGTATTTTAACTACAAAATCACCTAGCAAAATTAGTTTATTAATAATTTTTAAACCAACATGTGGGCTGTGCATCAAGTTGCCATTTTCGTTGTCTTGTTCTAACTTTTTCTAATGATTTTTTTTCTGTCTTTGACTTAACAATCACAACGCCAGCCTCAAAGTAGAGCATTTATAAAACTTTATTAAGTGACCGAGCTACTAATCAAATCTCACTTATGACCATTCTATATATCATACCTATTTTTATTTTTCAAAGTTGGAATATCAAACCAAGAAAAAAACATAACTAATTAAAAATAGTAGCAGAAGGTGGGAAGAAGAAAGACATACTTACCAACAGTAGCAGATTGAAAAATTGTCCACCCGTCCTCAACATTCCTACTGCCTTTCACTACTGTCTTTCCAATACCGTCTCCAACAAACATTAGATTCGTCTTCTTCCTTATCACTTCCACATTCTCGAAGTATGCCCCCGCCGTTACGTGTATCACAAACCTGTTATCACTTACACTCATTTAATTTTACAACCCAATGAAGAAATATTTCTTACAATCAAATAGGAGAGGTATAATGTAAGAATGAGTTTCTTACATCGGATTGAAAACAGTACATCTAAGTCATATATAATTATACATAGATATAATGTGAGAATGAGTTTCTTAACGTGATTTTTAAATAACTCATATGACTTCTGTATTTTATTTTGACTAATGCTTAATATTTATTCTTTTCACTTATACATAAAAAAAAAAAAAAGCTCACTGTATATAGTGTATACATTTCCAATTGAATACATGGCATTATTAAAAATCTTTAAAAAAAAATTGACACTCTACTAACACCTTTCTCTTTTCTCTTAATTTGTATCCCATTGGTACTACGTTTTTACTATGTAATTCATTTATACTAGAGTAAATTATAATCAATCACATTGGTCTGAAATAAAGTATTTTGTTATGTACCTAGTTGTGCTTGAGTTGGGAGCCACAGACAGTGCTTCCCCTATAGTGGTGAAGTTGCCAGTGCCATCTTTGGCAACAACAAGATTGAACTTGGTCTCATTCACTTTAGCTTAAAGAAGCTTTCGGTCTTTGGAGGACACCCACGAAGGGAACCCCTTTTGCATCTTTCCATATTCTGGAAACACCTCATCAGAATCCGAAGAAGTTGTTAATTTCTCAACTCCAGGCACTTTGTTCAGCATGGCCAACGAGTTGCTCACGTGATGCGATATTTGAAGCAGCTTCTTCTCGATTCTGTCCCCCACGCGCCCTTTGCTGTACGCAAAGCCATCGAGGTACGTGTACAAGTTGGTCATTGCTCCACTCAGCAGAGTCTGCAAGTCATGATGCCGTTTCGACCCTATGGTGCTCTTGATGGAGAGATCGTCGATGGTGGCTTTGAGCTCGACGCTGGTGTCTTCAAACAGTTTGAGACAGTAGTCGAGGGCTCTCTGGTCGAGTGGGTTGAGGTTTTTGAGCATCTTTTTGAGGCCGCTGCAGTTGTAGGACGTTGATCTTATCTCGTACATGGTATGGTTGACCACTGAGGATATCACTTGTGGGACAGATTTTGTTGTGAGATCTGGGAATGTGGCTAGTGTTAAGACACATAGGTCTGGGTAGAGTGTTCCTTCGCATGTGGATTGGGCTACTACTTGTATATGCTTTTGGAAATGGAGGTGTTTATGTTTTTGATCTGGGACTCTTGTTGTTTGGGTGTTGGTTAAATGAGTTGTTCCAAAGAATAGTAGAGAAGAAATCACGGTCAGAATGGATGCAAGTGTGAGGTTGTTCATGATGTGATAGGACTTAGGAGGTGGGTTAGGATTACTGTGTATGTGTAACTAGCTAGCAGGGTACGTGCTGTGGATAAATAGAGTGGTTGGATTGTAACATGGAGTGGGGTGTTTCACGTTGACACTGTGAAACTATATATATATATATATATATATATATATATATATATATATATTTTGAAAAAAAATGAGCTAGCTTTAGTCATAATGTGACATGGACCTCATACTGACTAGGTTAAATATGCCACCTCGATTAATTGAACTCTCGAGTATGCAACGTGTTGTTATGCGTGAGATCCTTAATCATTTTAGCTCCTGCATCAAGTACTGGAGCTTCAATTCCCTTTTCCACTCTCTTAATTATTTCATACCTGCCTTTCTGGTAGGAAAGCTTTAAATATATTGCTTCAGGCTAATTCTGTTTGGCTGAAATGGTAATTCCTTTTGCAGTTTATTTCTTGTTCTTTTGGAAGGGCTAGTTTTATAGAAAGATATATACAAAATTAACCTGAAATGTGAAATTGATGTGTAAAATCAAGTAACATAAAAATCTAAAAGCTTTGCTCCCAAAGCATATATGAATATTTGATCTTCAATTTCAGTTATGTGACTATGTGTTACGTCTGACTTGATAATATTCTGAATATATCTTAATTTCCTCAATAGCGGGGCAGGGCCTCCTGAGCCAATACAATATCCAAGAGAAATATTATTAATATAAGAAATAGAAGCATGACCAGCAATATATACATACATGTTTTTTTGTTGGATACCAATCCCGCGTTGACAAACTAAAATTAAATTAAATATATGTCACAAGGTAATAAACCATGTACCAAAACAAACCTTAATATCAATTCAAACGAATAAATATAATCCCAAGGAATATTTGCATACATGGACGTTTATAGTAAACTTAATGTATGTTCCTCCTAAGCTCCTAATAAAAAATTTCAAAATGGCCGGTTGGGACTGCATTCGTGGTAGCCATGGCAACAACTTCAAACACACCAAGACAAATTCCTTTTGGATGTTGACTTCTAACTGACAAAGCTCCCATAGTTCATTCCCACTAATCCTTATAATAACACAAAATCTTCGTCCGCTATATAAGACAAACTAGTCATGCACCTTATTTGTTCATCCTTAGTAACAACAACCCTAAATCCTTCATAAAAAAAAAAACCAATGACTGTCAAGTATATCTTTGACCTTAAGTTGTTTGTTTCCTAAATGCTTTCCTTCTCGGTCTTGGCCTCATTGTCCATAGCATATACCAGTTTATCCTCCATTGTTCCACCCGAAACTATTTGTAAGTCCACCCTAGACCCTACTTATTGCAAAACCATGCTTGCTAATCAAAATGGAAACATCTTCGACTATGGTCGTATTTCTTTTCGAAAGTCCTTGTCCCAAGCTCGTAAGTTCTTGAACTTAGTGGACTCATATCTTCAAGGTAGCTTGTCTTTGTCTCAATACTCACTTGGTGCTCTTGAAGATTGGCAATTCGTTGTTGAACAAAGTCTAGAATACTTATCAAACATCTATGCCACTGCTAACCAAGTTAGTGGTTTTCTTCACACTTCTGAAGCTAAAGATTTTGAAACCTATCTCAGTGCCGTTTTGACTAACCAACAAACATGTTTAAATGGGTTACAGAGTTCAGACGCAAGAGCGAAGAATGAGTTGTCCTCATCTTTCTCTGATGACTTGAAGCTTCACAATGTCACATTGGCTTTGTTCATAAAGGGTTGGGTGCCTGAGATAAAAATCATGACACCATTGCCCCAAAATGGGAGGCATTTGAATTTAAAAAATTACCACTTACCAGTGATCATGTCCAACCGAGTGCGTGCTGTTTATGATTCTGCTAGACATCACAGGAGGAATCTACTAAAAACAGATTTAAGTGTTGTGGTAAGTGACTTTGTGGTTGTTAGTCAGGATGAAAGTCGAAACTTCACCACTATCAACGGTGCAATTGTTGTTGCACCAAATAACACAGTTGTTGATAATGGCTACTTCCTTATTTTTATCGTTAAGGGACACTCACATAATTTAGGACTAATGTGATGTCCTTATGGTGTATCAAACGCAATCAGGAATCTGATTAAAAATTTCATGTTGTGGGGATAATTTAATGCACATGTGCACACACTTACACTCACATATACATTTTTTACATAACTATTTAAATAGAATCGGTTCTACTTTTGACCATCCTACTATTGTTAAAATTTAATTTTTTCCATGAATGGATCCATCCTTGATCAAACATTTGATAAATTTGATGCATGCCAAGAGGGACAAGCTTGAGTCCCGCTCACTCCATCTTAACCCTTTTTTAGTTGTATCACATATGTATAAACCATGATAGAATATTTTTTTTAATAAATTTAATTTTAATTGTTAAAAAAAACTTAATGTTTTTAGTCCTTACATCTACTAAAAGCAATGTGGTTTTAGTCTTTTATCACAATATATAGCTTTTTAATTAAAATGTCAAGACTAAAAATGTATTAAATTTATATACGTGTTAAAACCAACATTTTGAAATATGTGAAAACTGAGAACATATTTTACTCAATATAAAGTATAATTTTAAATATAAAAAGTTACAATCTTATTAGTCCTTGTACATTAAATTGATTTTAGAATCTCTATTAAATTTTTCCTGATTTTTAAATGTTCCTACATCTAATTATGCTTCATGTGGATTTGTAGATGTGGTTGCTCAAGGGTTTGTAGACGCTAACATAACATTCCGCAACATTGCTGGAGCAAGCAATTGCACAAAGAAGTGGAATCGATATGTCCACCTTCTACAGTTGCAGCTTTGAAGGTTATCAAGATACGTTATATACACATTCTCTGAGGCAGTTTTACCGAGAATGTAATATATATGACACAGTTGACTACATATTTGATAATGCTGTTGTTCTACAAAACTGTAACATCTAATATCGACTCTCGGTGGATAATTCAACACGATCACAACTAAGGGTCGAACTGACCCAAATCAAAACACAAGCACTTTCATACAAAATGTGACTATTAAAGTCGTTGAGTTGTGAGTATGCAAATGTTGATAATATCTATAAAAAAACAAGTAGAAATGTTATGTGAACTCTGGTATGTGATTGAAACAAGAAAATATGAGTGTTTTATAATATAGGTTTAGTTGTTAACAAGGTGATCTTGGTGACTAAGTTGGAGAGAATGTAGATAAATATATGAATTTGTAGGAAAAACTGTGAAAAAAATATTTGTGAATTTTAAAAAATATTTAAAAATTACCTATAGATTTATATCAAGAGAATTCATAAAAAAGTAAAACTTTCTAGCAAAATTCTCTGTCAATTTAGATATAAGTGAAAACATAAATCATTCAATAGATTGGTACGTAACAAATTTAGCTCAAAATACTCGCAAAAAATATTCACGATAAAATTGGCAAGAAATTCTAAAATTCTAGTAATGACAACAATATTAAAAGATACAAAGAGTAATTTAATGTTCACTATTTATATTTTCAATACTACACACTCCCAAATTATAATGGACATCGAACTCACATTGGGCCTAGAATCACATTGGAGCTAAGGATTATTCATCTAGAATTAGGGAATTGCTATTATCAGCTCCAATTTTATTAGTTTACTCTTCTCAACCCCTATCATTTTTTAAAAATGTATGAAAATACCTAACTGCCCTTAAGCCATTTCCTTAGACCCCCTTCTCCTTCTCTCATCACATTTTTCCTTTCCCTAATTACATTTGCACCGCAACCCATCTGGCCATCCTTGTTTTTCCTTTTTTTTTCTTCTTATGCCAACAGATTTTTCTTCCTATTTTCTATTTTTTTAGATTCAACGGAATCATAATTATTTTATATATCTAAACTCAAATACACAATTGCCTAATTTCAATGTTAAACCAAAATATACGTTATGAGTCATGCAACGAGTTAGGCATCATTGACTATAAGTGCATAATTCCAAATGCCTTGTTACCAAAAGATAGGCAAGTCTTTACCAAACGCTTTATGTCCGTTGTGACTGCCTTCCGTCTTTTTCTATTTTATGTTTGAATCCTATAATGTTTAAATGAACTTTTTAGTGTGATTAATCACAATGAGCAGGGGCGGACGTAGGTATTGAGCAAGGGGGACCTTGGCCCCCTGATCTTTTCAGAAATTTGTTTTTTAATATATATATATATATATATATATATATATATATATATATATATATATATATATATATTATTAAAATAATTATTTTATTTGAATATTATTACTATATAAATAATAGTATTAATTATTTATTTTTTATAAAATATTTTATTCCTTTGTTATAGTATTGATTTAAAAAATAATGACATTTTCCTCTCTTTTTAGACAAATATTTTATTTTTTTATAAATATTAATTTTTTTATAGTTTTCATAATTCAAATAATTACATTTGTTTCTTTTTTAAAATAAAATATTTGAAGTAATTTATTTTCTTTGTTAATATCTTTTCCTTAATTAATGTATTCTTGTAATTTAAATTTATAAATATTTGCATTGGTTACAATTGATTTGAGAAATTAAATGTTATTTATAATTAATTTGAGAAATTAAATGTTATTTATAATTAATTTTTTTCTAGGAGATAAACTTACACTTTATAAGAAATTGATAATTAACTTAAATTTTGAGACATACTAATAACTATTATTCATTTTTATTACTATTATTCATATATATATATATATATATATATTTTAATTTCTCTTATATATTTTTTCATTGTTGTTATCATTGTTAGGCTCCAATCTATTTTTGGCATCAAATATATGAGTCCAACTTTGAATTTATGAATCTAAATATCATTATATAAATTTTGAAAAAACAAATTAAATGTAATTAAAAGAAAAGATTCCACTAAATATTAATAAATATTAATTATTGATAAAGTTGATAAATATTCCATACAAATAATATAATATAATAAAAATATTAAGTTGTACAAGATATTCATCGAAATTGATTTTAATATATTTTGGATTTTTTCTTATATAATATAAATTAGTTCGTGTAAATTTTTGTTGTAAAGATTATATTTCGTCCCCTAATTTTCTTTTGGCGCTCTGCCCCGGACAATGAGTTCCATTAAACTTATTATAATGACTTTTTATGTTCAAACTTATGGTATGAATATTCATTCAGTAAGAATTTTCAGAATAAATTTTTAATTAAATTGTTTGATCATACATAATGATATGTTTAGATAAAAAAGAAAATAGAAAGGAAAAAAATATATGATGATAAATTTTTATTTAATTGAAACAATATGAAAAAAGAGAAAAAATAATTTTAAAAACATTTTTTTTTAACTTTATTTTCTCTCCTCCAAGGTAAATATTGAGTGAGTTTGTTTAAACTTAAATAACTTTAAAATAAGTATTTTTCATATAAGTATTTTTTTTAGAAACAACTAAGATTTATTTATTAAAACAAACAAAAAACTACTTTTTTAAGTAGAAATAATTTAAACAACTATACTAAAAATATATATATATATATTTATTATATTAAAATAAATATTTTTTAACAAATAAGCAAATCGACTCAATATTGTTAAAAAGAATGTAAATTTCCGATGATTAATTTATAAAGTGTGCGTTCCATCGAATCATCCATTGACTTTGTCAAATGTCACATATAAAAGTCAACATTATTTTTGTATAACATGCTAGACTCCTTCTGTATTTGGCAAAAACTAATTGGATTTGTGGGAGATTAGGTTGAAGACAACTCCGCTTGAGAAAGGAAAAAGTTTTTTTTATTAAAGAATAGATAAGTGAGTGAAGATGGAAACATAGAAATGGTATATCACAAATATATTCATAATTGTGCAAATGCATAATCCTTTTCTCATTACAATTTGCAAAGACTGGTCCATGGTTTGCATTGCAGTTTCACGTAGCAGCCACTACTACGCCAACAATATACTACTACACATGTAAAACGTAAACGCATTACAGAATATTTTTCAATTAAAAGAACCTCTCCATTTCCACTATAAATTGCAAGTGATGCAACCCAATTTCCATCACACTCATAAGCTCTTCCAATCTAATAGTAATAAACTCTTGCTATATATCAATCAGTACCAATGGCCAACAACAAGTTAACCTTTGTCATCATCCTCATCTTCCTACCCTCATTGTTAGCTTTGGCTGACATCACTCCCAACACTTCCGTTTCTCCCGGAACCATATGCAAATCCACTCCAGACCCTTCTTATTGCAACTCCGTGCTACCTCCCCAAAACGGCAACGTTTACGAATATGGCAGGTTCTCGGTAAGAAAGTCCCTTTCACAGGCCACCAATTTCTTGAACTTAGTTAACAGATACCTCCAACTCCAACGCCGTTCTTCTCTTTCCACCCCCGCAATCCACGCGCTCGAAGATTGCCAAAGCCTCGCCGAACTCAACATAGACTTTCTCTCCAGTTCCTTAGAAACGGTGAACAGAACAACCAAATTTTTACCCACTTCACAGGCTGACGACATTCAAACTCTTTTAAGTGCCATTCTAACCAACCAACAAACATGCTTGGAAGGCCTTCAAGCCACCGCCTCCGCTTGGCGCCTCAAGAACGGACTCTCCGTTCCGCTCTCCAACGACACTAAGCTATACAGTGTCTCTCTGGCCCTCTTCACAAAGGGGTGGGTCCCAGAAAATGCTAATGTCACCGCGTTTCAGCCAAGCGCCAAACATCGCGGGTTTCGAAACGGGCGTTTGCCGCTCAAGATGTCGAGCAGAGCGCGCGCGATCTACGAGTCGGCGAGTCGGAGAAAGCTCCTGCAGGCGACGGTGGGTGACGAGGTTAAGGTGAAAGACATTGTGACGGTGAGCAAAGATGGAAACGGGAACTTCACCACCATCAGCGACGCCGTGGCCGCGGCGCCGAACAAGACTTCATCCACGGCGGGGTACTTCCTGATCTATGTGACCGCCGGTGTTTACGAGGAAAATGTTTCCATTGATAAGAAAAAGACGTACCTGATGATGGTGGGAGATGGCATCAACAAGACAATTATTACTGGAAATCGCAGTGTTGTTGATGGCTGGACAACCTTTAAGTCAGCGACATTTGGTACGTACTACTACTACTCCATAATCAGCATAAAAAGTGGTGTATTATTAGTAGAACTAGTACATCTCTTTACCAAAAAATCATATAAAAACAAGTTAAAAAGAAGAAAAATTATAGATGAAAGCCAATACATGAATAGACCCTTAGACATAGAAAAAGATAAAAGGAAAATTTTAAGTTTTAACAGGTAGAAAAGCGAATAATAAATACACCATCAATTATTTTTTTTCCAATTATTTCATAAACTCTATTATATCTATTTTTATGATATTTTAGGTGTTGGATAACATGTTATGTCCATTAAACATTTTCATTTATAGGTAATATGATTGTTATTTTAGATTATAAATAACATGATTTGATATAAAAAAAATAAAAATAAAAGATGTATACAAAAATGATTGTTGATAATTACTCTAAAAATAACAACTATTATTCTTGCATTATTTTTAATAATAAAATTAAACTAAATACTATTATATTTTAAAAATGATAATATTGTCTCTGCTGAATGCTAATATTATGAATATAAAACTATATATTTGTTTACTCTTTATAGCTTAAAAAGTTAAAGTGAATGTCTATTTTCATTCGTGTTTTGGTATTGAAAATAAATTTAAAAATGTAATAAATAAAAGTGGCTTCATAATAACGTTACTGTTGCTGTAACTTTTTTCGCTTCACTTTTTACAAAATACAGATTGAAAATAAATTATAAAAATGTATATAGTAACTTATAGTTTACGAAAAAACATTATGATCAACAATCTTTTAGTTGAAAAAAAAAACATTATGATTGGCCATTATGAATTTATGACTGACTAGTATGATGTTATGATATCATGCATGTTGCAGCGGTGGTTGGAGCGAGATTCGTGGGTGTGAATATGACCATCCGCAACACTGCCGGAGCAGAGAAGCACCAAGCTGTAGCACTCCGCAACGGCGCAGACTTGTCCACGTTTTACAGCTGCAGCTTCGAAGGGTACCAAGACACACTGTACACTCATTCGCTGCGACAATTCTACAGAGAATGCGACATCTACGGAACCGTCGATTTCATATTCGGAAACGCCGCGGTTGTGTTCCAAAACTGCAACCTCTATCCTCGTCTCCCAATGAGTGGCCAATTCAACTCCATCACCGCACAAGGCCGAACCGACCCTAACCAAAACACCGGCACTTCAATCCACAACTGCACGATTCGACCAGCCGATGATTTGGCAGCGAACATCGATGCCGCTGAAACTTATCTGGGAAGGCCTTGGAAAAATTACTCCAGGACAGTTTACATGCAGAGCTTTATGGACACTGTCATCAATTCTGCTGGGTGGCGCGAATGGGACGGTGATTTTGCTCTGAGCACTCTTTACTATGCAGAGTTTAACAACACTGGACCTGGATCTACCACTGCCAATAGAGTCACGTGGCCGGGTTACCACGTCATTAATGCCACTGTTGCTGCTAATTTTACCGTCGCTAATTTCTTGCTTGGAGATAACTGGCTGCCCCAGACCGGAGTGCCTTACGCCAGTAACTTGATATAGATGCATTAACTCACTCATTCATCAATATGTTCTTATTTTAAGTTGTAATTTCCTCTATGAGATTATTTTTTCTTATTGGTAAAATAAGCAGGCGATCACTGCAATTATACCCAATCCTTGCAATAGTGCAACGCCAAACCTAAATTGTTTCAATATATAGTAAATACTATCACATATTAAATATGGCTTGTAAGTTGTAACCAAAAATATTATGGCTTCAACATGAACTTTTTATTCTTGAAAATACTACATATGATATGATTTGTTTCGGCCCTAAAATTTGCTGGCCCAGAAATTACAAGACTCGATCAATCACTCCCAACAACATACAGTGATCAATTAGTCAACGCTGTCCATTTTTTGTTTGGTATACCCCCAAATTCTTAATATTCCCTTCTTATTTTTTTTTCCTTTCAAAAAGTTGCCTCTCTCACAAATCTCTATATGACCATCGCACCCAACCATCCAACACCACCCGTCACGCCCAAACACCACAGTTGCAACCACGGCGCCGCCACCCAACAAAAAAAAAACGCTTCATTCAATATCAAGCACACGGAGATTAAGCACCACCCTAGCTCAAAGAAAGTTATACAAGACTAGTAAAATAAAGGAACACTCTAAATTTTTAAGAGAAATGTATCATAGGAAATACATATATATATATATATATATATATATATATATATATATATATAATATGCAAAAAGATAAAAAATAGATATATGTAAGGTTTGTTTAAAAGACAACTACAACTACTAGTAACGTATTCTTAACATACTATTCCAAATGTTCTTCTATTTAGCTAAAATTTATTGAGTCAAGGACTTATGACTAAGACATATATACTAAACAAAAAACTGACAGCAATATTAATTATTGAATCACAAATAAATCTCAAATCAATAAAAAAAATTGTGTCAAAAATTTGTATTAAAAACTATGATACTAAGAAATTAAAATTATTTTTTCTATAATTTTTATAAAACAAAGGAGAGTGTTAACAATTTGTCCTTAAGACATTTCTTAAGAAATTAAAATTATTTTTTCTATAAATTAAAAAAAAAACATCTTAAATTACTTTGTAAGTTCCTGAACTATTTGCAAACTTTTAAATAAGTCCCTAATTTTTGTTTTCTTTTAACTGGGTCCTTAAACTAAAAAGTAGAACTTTTCAAATAGTTCAGTACCTATAAAATAATTTTAAAAAATAGTATTAACAATTTACCCTCACTATGAAATTAAATAAAAAGAAAACAAATTATCTATTAAATCTTCGATCAACTATCTTTTTTATTTGTTTTTTTTTTATCAGAGATGACGGGTGTGTCCAATCCATTGGTCATTTGAGCAAATTTTACACACAATTGAAATCAAAAAGTTCTTTTGTTAAATAAATTATAGGTGAGTTGTTTAGCTTACAAAAATAGACTACGATTTATCCCAAAAAAAAAGAGGCTACAACTCCTATAGTTTATTTTAACTTGTTTAAACGAACATTTTAATGTTACTTGCTAAAATAAGTTCTTTTTAAGTTATATTTTAAAAAATGAACTGAAAGTTAAAAATTAACTGATAGTTAAAACTCTTTAACTCGTAATTAAGCATAAGTAAGTCCGCATGTATCTCGATCTGAAAAAAATCTGCTTGTCATTGGCCCGTAAATCATTCCATTAATTACTTATATAAATTTTAAACTTCTTTTATATAAAAATAAAAGTAAATCTTCAGGCTACACGTAAGAAACTCTTAACTTTTACTATTTTTAGTTTTAATGTGAGAGATAATGAAGTCAGGTAACTTTCCCCTTCACGTCTCATACACCAAAACAGCTGCTCTAGCCTCCAGAAACAATTATATTAGATTATTGCGTTTATACTTTGCCTATTGTATATTAGGTAGAGGTACTATTACATACTACATCTATTATTTAGCTATTATATTACGTTTATACTTTGTTATACTTTGTCTGTTATATATTTAGCTAATGAATATTATCTAACAGTTTAATATTATGTCATTTAACTTTTAACTTCTTATTCTTACACTTTATGCTATTCTTCTTTTTAAATTGTTGTCTTTGGACTACTATATATAATTCTTACTTTATCCTGATTAATTAGATGATTTCTTTTAATATTACGTTATGTTTGTGTTTGGAAAAAAATGCAATTGAATTATTAAAATATGACAATTTAAAGAATTCTTTTTCATTTTTTACAAAAAAAAAAAAAAGAAGCTAATAATTTCTATCCATTTGGTTCAGAGTCAATAATAAGTTAACCCCTTTCCTTCATTCTAAATTTGTGAGAGAGGCATGTATCCTAAATTTTTTTTGGGTGTTTCCTTGATTATACATATATATTTTTTATTTTTTTTATCTCTCTCACTAAGAGTTAAATAACAATTTAGGATTATAAAAAAACATTTTTAATATCATAATTGTACAACGTCTTCAAAAAAAATGTCATAACTGTACAAATGAACTTGAGAAGGATAATCCTTTTCCCAATTTACATTTTACAAAGATTAGTCTGGTTTGCAACTTTGCATTGCGATTTCACTCAAATAGCATCCGATAATTCCAACAACACTGCATGTTTAGATTAAAGTTATTAGAGTTTAAAAGTTTTTATTTATTTATTTATTTTAGAAGCAAAAAAGATACTATATTCATTTAGTGCATTAGAATTTGTTATTGTGTATTAAAATTTATAAAAAAATACTTTCAAAACTTTAATTCAATACTACGAACATGTAAAACGTAAATGAATTACTGTTTGTGTTGTTCTCGGTTAAAAATCAATAATCTAGGTGATAAAAGTTTGCATTAAAAAATTAGGTGGATTTTTTATGTAAACTTGAATCCAAATGGATGAACAGTACAGACTACAGACGGTATCTTAACTTGTAGGTAGGTTTTATCCTTAAAAAATGTCTCCATTAATTTCCTCTATAAATTGCAAGTGATGGAACTCAATTTCCATGAAACATACTCATGAGCAATCTAACCAAGTCCTCCCAATGGCAAACAAGTTACGTAATTCCCTCCCAACAATATCAACCTTTCTCCTCCTCCCCTCATTATTCGACCCATCCTTCTGCAACTCCCTCTTCCCTCCCCAAAACGGCAGCGTCTCCTTCATAATATCCCTTTCACAAGCCGTCATTTCCTTGACCTTAGTCAACACATACCTCCTACGCCGTCCCTTTTGTGAGGCGTCCAGCTCATAGGCACCATCATGACTCCCATAATCACTTCTCAAACTTGCATAGCCAATTACTCCAACAACAACAATTAATCTCAGGGAGATTTTGCATTAACCCCTCCAACATTATGTTATTTTTAATTATAGAAACAGTTTATAAATGATTAAATTATTTATCCAATTATACTCTAAATTTATAAACACGATCACTATCTTCCATTGAAAAGAAAATTACAGTCAATATTTTGACAATTAGATCGATCGGTTTTTTGGACCTATATATAAAAATACTTACATATATTCACAGTTAATTAGTTTAATCATAATTTCATCATGCACATTTACTTCAGATAATAATGAAAATTGGTTCAACACTAAATCTAAAAAAGCAAAAGCAATTCAAGAAATTAAAAAGAGGAAACTAGAAAAGGCTAATAGTTTCAATAAACTTTATCAACTCAGTTTTACAAGAATTTCAAAGGTGCAAGGTTGAACAAAATAAACCTCTGACCAACTTCTTTATAAGATTTTCTATTTTACAACTTCTGGAAATTAAAAATAAGGAAAGGAAAACTCTGCTCTAACACATTGCTAGCTGTGCATTCATTATTCAAATACAACAACATATTCGTGGTTGCATCACTTGCATGAATGTTTGAATCCAATTCAACAAAATGCTAGTTTATTCTCTCTCACCTGACTAAAAAAACTGAAAACCACATTGTTGATGAAATCCCTGGGAATTGCGTAGTTGTGAAGAAAAGAAAAAAGATAGAAACATGTTAGAATTTAGGTATGAGTGGCCAACATGGCCTTGTTGATGGCGACGGCAATGTTGCACAATTGGCGAAACGCCACACTCTTTCTAGAGAGAATATCATCATCGCCGGGGATAGAATCGTCACATGTATCAATAGCAGCCAATGCAGCCTTGAGCCATACCTGAGCATCAAGCTTGTCATTGGACAATATGGACGCAATAGCATCCTGAATTTGACTCTCTGCGTCCAACAGATTCTCCTTGCAATCAGCCAAACCCTGTTGAACCTTAGGTTCCAAATTCTGGTCGTCGATCATTCTCTTACAATCATTTAGAATGCTGCTCGCATTTGACGCCGCAGCCTTCAGAGATATCATTGCCAGCTCCTCTAGGTCCGCGTGATCACTGTCTGGGTCCGAGGAAAGCACCTGCATGCACAATTCATTGTTTCCCCTGTTTTTGCATATGCTCTTAATTAGCTCCTTGCCTATTTTTTCTTCCGCCGCACCGCTTCGGTGATGTGCTAGAACCAACCACATGCATATGCCCATCACCCACAACAAGTTTCTTTTGCTTTCCATTTTTGTTTTGCTTTGGTTTTCTGATTCACATTTACAATGTTCTGTTTTCTGTCTTATAAGCTGCCGTGGGGAACAAGAGCCGGAGGCAGAGATGCGCAAGGCCTCAATTTCTTATGCTTACGTGTTCGTGTAACGCTTTATTGCTATAATCAGAATGTTAATTTTGGGATGCATAACCAACACTCAATTGTTTTCGTTGCTCATGGGTTCTCTATTTTTGGCTAGACAAACGCACATTCTGCGGTGTAGTAACGGGCTTTAGAGTTTAGATTGTGTTGGGTCCATTTAATACTCTGGCATTCACAAACATTCTTAAAAAAACATATGAAGACAACCGTACCTCAATTTTTCAAGAGGTAACAGTATCCGTATTCCATGTAACTAACAAATTCCGTACACACGCGAAATTTCATGTCGTTTTCTAAATTCTGTGCATCCGTGGCGATATCGCTATCACTCGGGTAGTGGCATCCACTCATGGAGCCCGCATGACCCGTATTCGAATTGAAAATGCTAATCATGAATTTTCATATTTGTATATATGATCATTCATGCAAATGCAAAAATCTCATTTTTAAATTAAACAAACAGTTAGACTCCTTTCTCTTAAATAAGATTTTAGGAGGTGAAAAAACTTATTAGAAGAAGAGAATTCCACTAAACTTAACCCATCATTAGTAAAATTAGTAAACGCTCGTCTATTAATGATAGGCAAAATACTAAAATTTATATATCCAACTGCTTCTTATGACAATCATTTTGACAAAATATAAACATAATCATATTATTTCTTCCTTTGTTATAGTGCAAAAGAAGAGTGGATATATCAATCAAGAAAAAAACGCCACTAAAAACACCAACCGCTAAGGCTTCAAAATATCTCTCTTAATACGAAGGAATCCGATAATTCAACAGTCTCGATTCTCGACCCGTGATATCGTGGGTCCACGACCCGGGTCCGAAACCGGGTCTCGTTCTAACTCCACTATCATGCCAACGAGCTCCAACGACTTCCTCGGGCACCAAATCGGTGCAGTATCAGAAGACGGTTGAAAATGCGAGAGAGAAGAGAGAGTGACTTTTTACGAATAAATATAAATATATAATTAGAACATTTTTTTGAGTAGTGTGTATAGCATGGGAGGGAAATGAAGAGGAAGATGAAATTTCAACTTAGCTTTACTATTTACTACCATCATGCATTTATTTCTTCTCGTTTGCCTGCCTTACGTTTATCTTTATTTGGCTCGAAATCCAACTTTGCTGTTTTCATGGTTCAACGATTTATAGCTTGCAGACCATATGGCGCAACAGAAATGATCAAGTCTGGAACAATATTCATCAACCAGCCCACATTCTTGTATCGGTTGGATGAATGGCTTTCTGTAAGAAACAACAAAGCCCATGCAAATCACAACCTTCCTCCAACAACAAGTAAAATATATAAAATGCAATTTGGATGAGAATAGTTAATTTCTTTAATAGAATCAATTTAAAGTTGGAAGAATGGATTTTGAAAGAATTATGATTAAAAATAATAATTTGTATTTAGAAATAATATTTTAAGTAAGATGAGAATAGTTAATTTCTTTAGATAATATATAATTTTTTTTACGTATGAATATAACTATATTTTATGATCTTGTACTCAGAATTAATTTTTTTCCATAGGAAAAATTGACATTTTTCACTTCTCTTCAAATTAATTTTACTTTTCACAAAATTAATTCATTTTATTACCAAACCTCTAAAATTAACGAAAAGGGAACAGCACTATATAAGTATAACCAGCGTTCACCAAAGGGGCTGCTCGGCTTTAACAACAGACTATAAATTGGATTTCTAAAAATGCAAAAAAAAAAAAAAAAAAAAAAGAATGGTAAGGTCCGTTTATATATAGATTGCAGTTTATTTTGTTACAGGTCCGGCCCAAGTTTTAGTATAAAATCATGGTTCCATTTCTCTTTTCCCTGTCTCCCCTCCCCCACGCACCTGCAATATTGTAAATAATTGGGAATGTTGAAATGATAGTACAATGATTTTATCTATGTTGAATCTTCAACAGCTCATTTTTTTAAGGGAAAAAATAGGTATTTGATTCCCTTAAAATAAATATACACTTTATATATGATTATAGAGTGAAATTAGACTCAAATCTTTTTTAAAAAAATCTTAATCTTATAGATAAAAAATAGGATTGAAAAGAAAAATTCTATTAAATCTATTACATCAAATTTTTGACAAAAAGTAATCGTTAATGAAGCTTAATACTCCGTACTAATTAGTAACGAACTCAAGATCCTAAGATATAAATTAATAAAAATAAAATCAGTTGATTCACTTATATAAATATAGATAAAATAAAATATAAAAATATAAGATTTTATTTACAAATTTGATGAATTTTAAAAAATGAGGGAATATAAGTGCACACTCTTACTCACATGTAGGTCCGCCAATTGTACTAATGTATTATCCAATAAAAAAATATACATAATTATAAGTTTATAACCAATAATTAAATTATTAAAACTTGAATTGTTAAAAAAAGTGATTCTATAAAATGTAAATCTCACTCTCTCTAGAGTAGTTAAATCTGAAAAATAATTATCCAGATTTTATGAAGTGACCAAAAGATTATTAAATACAAATAAAATATTTAAATTTGGATATAAAAATGTTTGTAAATTAAAATATTTTGAAAACATGAAAAGTATTTAATATTGTCTTCATTTAGATTAACAAAAGATATTGAGATTGCACAAAGAGGGAATACGTTAAAATTATATTAAAAAAAAGTATTTAATGCTTTCCAAATTTAGATCGATAAAAAAAATAATATAAGAAGATATACAATTATTCTTCTAAAAATAACAATAGCATATTTTCTTATAGACCTTGATGAAAAATAATTTATAGGATGTGAAAATATAAACAATTGCCTTTCTTATATAAAAACTACCGAAATGGGGTAAGACTTAGTTAAGGGTCTTAAAAGTTATGAGTGCGTCCTCGAGTTGACAGACAAAGTTGTCTCACATACCGCACGAGTTCCTCGCATTCTTGGAATAATATTAACTAATTGCCAGAAAAATATCCGTAGAGGGGCGGAAGAAGAAATGAGTCAGCTCCCTCTTAAATGATTCAACTTCTTGATGAAAACAAAAATTTCAGCAAAAATTAACATTTTAATAATTAATCATTAATTTCCTTAAAAAAAAATAAACTATAAACTAAAAAGACAGATACCATATGAATGAAATAATACAAAATTCCAAAGACAGTCTGGCATTAAAATGCTTAATTATTAATTTTTCTACTTTGAACTTTTATTTTCCTAATGAAAGCTTAGTCTTGTATATCTAGCATAGCATATATCTGACTTCCAAAAGGAAGACAAAATCCTCTGCGAGAGAGAGAGAGAGAGAGGCGGTGATGTCTTCAATTAGATTCCTATGGATCCTGATGGTGTCTTTGACGGCATCATGCGCGTTAAGCCAACCGCAGAAGCTATCGGCGTACGATGTTCTGATGGAGTACGGGTTCCCGGTGGGTCTTCTTCCCAAGGGAGCCATAGGGTATTCGCTCAACAGAGACAGCGGCGAGTTCGCAGTGTATTTCCAAGGAGCGTGCAGCTTCGACATAGAGTCCTACACGCTCAAGTACAAATCCACCATCACGGGTGTTATCTCCAAGGGCAGGCTCTATAATCTCAAAGGTGTCACCGTCAAAATCTTGCTCCTTTGGCTCAACATCGTCGAGGTCTCTCGTCAGGGGAACGATATTTACTTCTCTGTCGGAATCGCTTCCGCTGATTTTGGCGTCGAGAATTTCCTCGAGAGCCCCCAGTGTGGTTGTGGTTTCGATTGCAAAACACTACCCTTAAACGGTGACGTTTCCGTTTCCTCAATTTAATTACACTTTTTTTTTTGTGATTCAATTGCCCAACGGATTATTGTGTTCGGTTGCAAACTGTAGATCTATCTAGTATCTATCATCTTCTTCTTTTTTCTTTTTTTTTTAATGCTTTTTAAGTTAATAATTAGTCCTACTTTTTATTATCGGGGCATTGTTTGTTTCCCTCCCTCAAATGATTTTCAGCATAGGGGTTTCCGCCCTTTGTGGTACCGTTTTGCCTGAGAATCCAAACAAATGTCACTTGTTTCTGGCAGTACACTATTATTGTCTTGCCCATATCCGTCATTTCGTTGGATATATCGCTATTTTTATTTTTGTCTTCTTCTTTTTTTTTTATTCTAGAAGTAATGATATAATACAATAATTTGCTATAGTATATGATATCATAATATCGATATCAAACAATAGTTCATATTATCAGAGAGGATATATAGATGATAACACCCAGAGAAAATTGGTATCAAACAATAGTTCATATTATCAGAGAGGATATATAGATGATAACACCCAGAGAAAATTGGTATCAAACAATAGTTCATATTATCAGAGAGGATCTCAAACTAATGTATGACTAACAATAGTTCGATTATCAAACACCGGACGGAAGTGCAATTGTCAATCTACGTTTCGTTTGAGGGCATTGAGTGTGGTGATCTAAAGTCGACATTAGTTTGGTAGATCTTAGTTTGAGATTTTTCAGAGAGGATATATAGATGATAACACCCAGAGAAAATTGGTATCAATTTTCACCCAAAACCAATTCTGGGCTCCTTCCTCTTTTTTTTTTTTTGTCTGTTGTTGATTATTTTCTCGATCCTATCAGTCTTGCAAAAAATACCAACATCTTAATTCTTAAGTAACTGCATATGATACTTAAAAAAAAAAAAAAACTGCATATGATGCTTGTCCTTCAATAGTACGACTTCCTTGTTGGGGCCTTCTTCCTTAATTAGACAATTCAAAACATTTTGATTTTATTATACTTGCACGGTTGCGATAGAATCTTACCAGTTTTAAGGTCATCATAATGCGTTTTTGTTTTAAACATTGTGACTTTGTGACAATCACTCGCGAATCGCGATGAGGACGAGCTCCTATTCTCAGTTGGAATCGCTTCTGCGGACTTTGCGGCCAGTAGCATCTATGTATGAGTCCCACTTGTAGTTGTAGCATAGACTGTTTGATGGGGTTGGGAGTTAGATGAACAGAGGACTGGTCCAATAATAAATAAGGCTTAAAACAAACTCCAAGATATTTTTTTTAAAATTTAAATGAAAGTTATATTTTAGACATTTTTGCAAACATATGATGTTTTTTTTTCAATATATCGAGCCTTTTTTCTTTATAAAAAGTAATAGAAAATATTTATTTGTTTTATTCTTGGCCTGCCGTGGATGAACCAGTCAAGTGGTTTTGTGTTTTCTTCTATTCTTCTGTTGTGATGCTTATTAAATAGGATTCTTATGGTTATGATTTGTTGGATGTGTAGGTACAGCTTCAACATCATAATAATGTGACATTTAATGTTAATAGGTACAATTTCTTTTTTGAGGGTTAATACTTACAAATTTAAGAGAATAAAAGGGAGCACTTTTATTCAATAGGGAAAATGGGTTTATATATATAGCTGAGATGCCTAACATGTTAACATAGGGTTATTAACAAAATAACAATCACGAAACTAATACTCCCCTCGAGTTGAAGCAAATATATTTAAGATGCTCTACTTGGACAATAATTATGGAAACATGATTGGGAATTGTTTTTAGTTGATAGATTTACCAATTGAAACCTTGATTGGATATAAATCAATCAAATAAATCCAGATGCGACATGCTCACGAATAAAGTGACAATCTATATCGATATGTTAATTGATAGTTAAGTTATTATCACAAAACAGTGTGGCAAATGAAGTGGGAAGTTGAAAGTCAAGCAAAATATACTTCAACCAAAGTAAAACAGCAGTGACAACTGCAAGCGCTCGATATCAAGGACTAGTGGGTATCTAGCCAACTAAGCTAATTTGCATTTGCGTATGCTCAGATATTTAGATAGGAATGTGGAAACATTAATCATTGACTAGGTAGGTGAGTCTTTCAAATGTCTCAGAAGATTATGAACAACTTGCAGATAGGCTGAGTTTGTGAGCAACACAAGTAGATTCATCAGGCGCCAAATCAAAGCATCTTCCGATGGCTGGCCATCAAATGCAGTAAGCTTAACTCCTCGATCCATAAGAAGAATGGAGAGTTTGGAAGCCAAAAGATTAGTATCTTCAAAGAGATAAAGTATATTTGCTCTATGAAAGATAAATTCCTTTAGAAGATCAAGCAACCTTAAGGCCTAAAAACTATTTCAAATCATCAATTGCATTTACAGTGTGTTTGGAACAACTATAAGAGCTGAAAGTTAGCTAGCACATTATTGCAAACTTACATAAAACAACATGAAATGGAACGCATCACATTTTTGCAAGACCTGTCTTAAGCCATAAAGAGACTTGTGAAGTTTGCAGGCCAAGCCTGAATCCTCCACATGATAACCAAGTGGTAAATTCATATACACCTCCTCAAACAAATTGCTACCGAAAAAGGCGTCATTAATATCAAGTTCCACGAGAGGTCAATTTTATAGAAAGTAAGAACCTGATCGTGCCTAATTTGCAACCGGAGAAAAAGTATCCATAAAAACTATGCCAACTTGTTATGTAGCCTTCGGCTACGAATCAAGTTGTAAGTTGTAACCAATTGGGTTCTTGTCAACTAGAAAAACACCACAGATCAATTTTTATTGGATTCAGCCTTCATGGGCCTTTAATTTGTAGAGTGTTACGTTACTTTAGATAGAAAAATATTGGTAATACATTTTTTTTATATGTAGGAATTGATGAGAGATTTATAATATATACACAGACTTTATTCAACCAACTACATCTCTTGATTGGTAATATATTTTCTTTAAAACATTTTTATTGAAAATTATATAATTATATGAATTTCACCTTTTATTTTCTCTCATTTAAGGTACATGCTTCTTTAAATATTTATAGTTTATCTTCCAAAATACTAGTATATCACTTTAGAATTTAAAAAATTATCAATATTAACAACTTAATATTTATCAATTAAAAAAGCATTAATTATTTTTCAATAACCTGAAAAACATAAACAAATTTATAATTTTGTTTTAATTCTTTGAATAAGAATACTTTTGTTAAAAAATCATTTTATCATAATAATTTATAAAATTAATAATTTTAAGTTTGTCCACATTCCTCCCCCGAAAATCTATGGTGATTCGGTTCCAGAGGTTAGTGGAGCTACTAGCCTACTACTATAATGTTAAAAAAAATGTCATAATCTGCATCCATCCATCAAATATAAAAAGCCACGTGGCCTATCAAACGGTCCTCCATGATCATCACGAAACGACGTTGTTTTCATTCCATAATCCCAGTACATACAAATGATACAATTACAAAACCATGAACCCACCAGATTTCAATTCGATTCCAATAATAGAAGGAGCATGTCCATCACCACCTTCCTTCTCCTCCTCCTCCTCTCGCCGGCGATCACCGCCACCCCGACGGCGTACGAGATGCTGGAGAGCTTTCACTTTCCGGCGGGTATTCTCCCCAAGGGAGTGACCGGTTACGAGCTGGATCCGTCCAGCGGCAAATTCAGCGCCGATCTGAACGGTTCGTGCAGTTTCTCCCTCGAAGGTTCGTACCAGTTGAGCTACCAGAAAACCATCACCGGCTACGTATCCGAAGGCAGGCTCACCGAACTCCGCGGGATTAGCGTGAAGATCCTCTTCTTCTGGCTCAACATTCTCGACGTCGTTCGCGTCGGCGAAGACCTCGATTTCTCCGTCGGCGTCGCCTCCGCTTCCTTTCCCCTCGATAACTTCTTCGTCTCCCCGCAGTGTGGTTGCGGCTTGGATTGCGATGATTTTCGAATTAGGAAACTCGATTTGGGAAACCGAAAACCCTCCCTTTCCTCTGTGTAGAAATCAAGTTCAATTAAACTCTCCTTTATTTGATTATGATTATTATCTGTGGACGCTTGTGCTCTATGATATCTCTTGTTAGATGTTGATTTTATTAGTACTAATATATATTATTATCGTATGACATATTATATTTATTGTTGCCGCCTGAAAGCAGCACGATTGATTTTCGATTTTCCTCATGATGGAAGAAAATAATAATTTATGGGTATTAGATAATTTATAAGAACTTGTGTAAGTGCATTATTCCGATCCTGGACTCACCAGACAAAATAAATAAATGCGATAGGGCGATATTGGTGCTTAGTTTCTCGTTCTCTCTGGTCCATTTGGTTCAAATTAGTGCAAAAGATGGTTTGGGATTAGCCAGAATAGAAATGGCTAAATGGGGCACTTGTTACTGTCATTGATCAGTATTAGGCTATAATTAGCTTGATAGAGTGCCAATATTCTCTCTTGCCTTTTGGTTATCTGGAAAGTCATTTAAGATGTCTTGTCAATTGTCATGAATAATTGGAATATTAATGCAATTACCGCTGATTTTTGTTGAAAGTGGGATTAGCACTTTGTGGCCTCAATGGATTCCTGGCTCTTCTTTTTCTTTTTTTTTTAAGTCTTTGGCTTTCATATTATTTATTATCCACGCATTGCGAGTGCATCTTATATGCACTGATAATGAGTGAAGAAACCGTGAGTGGGATTATACAAGGACAATGCAGTATCGTAGCAAATGTTAGTATCTCATTGTTATCGTTGTTTAAAAAAACGTAAAATCATAAACTCTGAACGGAGAAATGTGTGGATAATGGAAGTCAATTTATAATTGGTAAGATCAGGTTGTGTAGACACAAGATTTTGGATTCTATTCCTACTGATAAACTCTTTGCATCCTATCTACCTTCTAAATATTTAAATCACCGAAAAAACAGTCGTGCAGCAAAAATTTGTCCACAAAGGTGAAGTATTTATGCTGGAGAACGCACCTTCACCTTTAGGATTGAGAAATCTTAAAGCTAGATATAGACTTAAGAAATCTAAACAAGATTTATTACGTGTGATTTGGATAGTGGGATATCACGCCTATTTTTGTAGTGCCCTTTATCAACTTCATAATTGTTCTTGCCTTTTGTATGGTTGATGGTGCGCGCATTATTACTCTCACAAGTCTAGGAGGAGTGGTGCCTATCACAAACTACTTGAGGCTTGAAGCTTGGGGGCTTTGTTAGCCTTCTCAGACAGTCTATGGTCTCTTGAGTCCTAAGTCGTGGTATTGATCATCTCGGTCATTCCTAAGAATTTAATTTTACTTTGTATATCTAGGTCGACTTAGTTGAACAATCTACAACTCCTCATGGGTTGAACCTACTTGGTGGGACAGTCCACAATCTCTCAAGCTAATAGGAAAAAAATATTAATAAAACAAAGAAAAAAAATTGAACTTGTTAAGAAATAGATTTTTTTTTCTAAATTGAGCTTTTTAAGAAATTCAGATTTTTTTTTATAGATTTTTTTCTTTTCAGTTCCACATATTTTGAAGTTCGGTGAGTTAATTGATATTTTGGGCCTACGGGTGCTTGGTGATCTAGAAACACGTGCTACATCTGTGCTCCCAACTTGGGCTTTGTTGCTTACATATTGCCCAAATGTTTTTCACCTGATTTGCTATTCAAATGACTTTTTGTTTAAAGATGAAATTATTATTAAAAACAAAATAAATAGTATGATATTAAATGAGCAGATGAATGAATTTTTTTAGTAAAATGTTGAGTAGATGTAAGTAATAACAATTAAGTTATAAATTCAAACACTAGTTTAAGTAATATCTAAACAGAATTCTATAAAGCTTTAAACATCTTTAGTTAGGTTTCATTCATGAAATTTTAATATAAGACTTTATTTAAGGAGTCTAAATTCATTATCACTCTTATTAATGATGCATTGGTATATTTAGATTATAGTAGAGATTGGCCAAATTTTAAAAAAATGAAGTAGTTTTATTCTCAAAGTAACAAGTTCTTTCTTTTTCATATTGTATGTTGGAATTTATAAAAATATGTTCTCAATTTTATTCTAACATAACCTTTCTAATTAAATGACAACATAAAAATCTAAGAAACAATACCTTAATATTATTTTCTCTCCTCACACTTTCCTTTTGCTCTCTTCACACATTCTCGTAGAAATATTATAAATTTCACTTAATTTTATTTATCTATAGTTTAGACTTAAAAATAATATTCAATTTTTTTAAAAAAAGAAACTGCACCACACACATCATATGTAACAATATATCATCATGCAACCGAAGGAGTTAAGAAATTCCATAAGCATGAAGTGTGGCCGATGAGTTGACAAAATAAGTTTTAGTAATTTTAAATCCACTAAAAAATATGATGGCCATTGGCAATCAACAAGCTAAAACTTGAGAGAAAAATCATAATATGATTCTACATATGTGTTGGTGCAGCGCGTGTAGGGGACACAAAAATCATAAACTTGTGGCTGCCTTAATCTCGGCCAAGAATTTGGCTACCAGAATAAATCAGGGTAGGGAAAAGAATAAAGTAATTAAAATTTATGTTTTAGATTCATCAATAAAAAAATTATTATTGATTTTTAAAAATAAAAAATATTACATATGTTAATAATAAGAATCAATATATAATTTTTTCTTTTTAAATAATTTCTTTTTATTTTTAAATTTATTTTAGATTTCTCTCATGATTGGATGGGTCACCCTCAAATAAATGAGTTAAAAACAACCTATGACAGGTTGAGCCATTGGCGATGGTTTGCAACTACAACAACTGTAGTTAATTTTATCCTACTGGAAAACAGATTTACATCAGAGTCACGCACCATCATAATCAAATCTGTTGTTCGGTCAACTTCCTTTTGGTGGAACTCAGGAATCCCATTTGGGTGAACTTCCATGAAAGAATCTTTCAGGAAAAATGAAAAATAGAAATATCTTTAATAAAAGACAATTTTGATCAGATTAGTTAAAATTATTATGAATAATAAAAAAGATTCTAAAATTTTAAATAACTATATGTTCAAGAACTCAAATTTGAAAATAATTTCTTACTAATTTACCGATTTGGTGGTATTTTATAAGTAAGATGAAAAACAGTTCTGAGTTTTAGATGAGTATTTGGACGCCCATTTGCCGCTATTACCCACAACAAATTTAATTGGACCGAAATCTCTAACAATTCAATGCTTCTTATGACGGGACGTTTTTTATTCATAGCAATAACAAGTCTATCTTTAAAAAGCATACCTTCAGAACCACTGTGAGGAAATGGTGTTGGCTTTTGCTTTCAATATTGGAGTTTGCTCTATAACTTTTTTATTTCAATCAAATTATTTGATAATCAATAATAAAAGATAGGCACACATAACTTTTTTTAAGTATTCATATACTGGTACCTTCAGAAAAAGTATTCATATAATTATATAGTCTAAATTTACGGAAACCTTTTTTTTTTTTTATCTTTTCCTCTTTTTGAAACGGTGGGAATATGCATGCATTTAGAATTGTTAAACACAATAGCAATAACTTTTTTCCAACATCTTTTAATAATTCTCTAAATTATTAAATAAAATTGTTGACTATTTTTATATTGTCCTAATATATGAAAATATATATATTTTTTTATAAACTTATTGCTAAAAAGACATTGAAAAGAATACAGTACATGATATTATCCGTCCAATAATCAACAGCGAAAGTATAAAATATTGCAACCAATTAAAGAAAACAACAGTCAATTATCACCAGCGTCATCTATTATCTGTTATTAGGTGCATGCGATGTTGGTTGTGTTTCATACAGCTGGATTCATTTTGTAGCAATGATAGTTCACTTGTTTATAAATTAAACTAAGAAATGATTGGAGGGTAAGCGAACTTGGTGCTACAAACCAACCATAGCCACGGCCATTATACTGTAGTCTGTAGGGGCCAATTATGTTTGCAGAAAGTGGAGCACCGCCCCTCTATCATTCAGTGTTAAGTATGGGAATGTTGCCATGCTTTATTATTCAATGGATTTGGAGTACTATAGCACATTCAATTTTCACGATAAAAAAAAAAAAGGAAAGGGAAATTTTTTGGACCTTAGGTTAAAAACCGGAAAGAAAATTGATGAGATTAAAGATAATTAATTAAATAAAATATGTGAATTATTATAAATATCATAAACATATCTTCAATTATCATAGATAAAAAATGTAAAAGAAAGAGAAGAAAAATAAAACTTTTCCGACAATATCATCTCCTATAATTAATAAACAAATAAACGTTGATAACACATTTCTTAATATATTTTTATCATTAACTAATTTTTTTTAAAAGTCAACTTTCATTTTAGGAAATACACCGATGATAAAAAAAATTGTTAAACATAAATTTAAAAATGGTACCGACTTCACTTATAATTAAGAATCATGGTCAAGATAGTAAATATGCACTTCAAGTAAGCATGATTTAGCTTCCTAATGTATTTTAAAAACTAATGTATTCATATTTTGCGTACCTATATTTATAAATATTCTAGATTGGCCTTTTAAGGAATTCAATTATGGATATATATGCATGCATGATTTTCAGGACAGCAAATTCTCACTAGTCACTAGTCTAATTTGAGCCGATTTGACAACCGGTTCACTTAGCCAGAGAAAATTAAAGCACCATAAAATTAAGTCCTTGCGAGATTTCTTAACACTGTTTTATAACATTTCATTGTGTTTTGTCTGTCAAATACTCTTAGAAGACTACAAAATTAACACTGACAGATAATCATAGCAGTAGTCGTAGACATCTTCCCTATATCATCTCATGCATGCCATGATATGATTGTCGATTTGTACGAATCCACTCAATTTGGTAACCATTATTGTAAGTCTCAGGGACATTCCTGTTATGTAGGTGTTTTCTTCTACCCATATATGCTATTACTATATCAAAATCCCATTTAACTTGAATATTATTAGAATTATTATAGCTATAGCCTAGGTGTCCACGTTTCTTCCGGTGTGCTCAACCAATATCAAAATATTAGGTTACGTATAAATTAACTGAATCTGAATTCTGAATTATCCTCCTCAAAAAATAGTAGTTTCTTCTTTTGACATGTATGAAGCATTTTAAAAATCAACTTTGCTTTCCTTGACAAATCAAATTAAGAATTGTGAATCAAATTTATAACTAATAATAATGTTAATGACTCTCAATGTCAACGATTAAGTTTCAAACTCCATAAATCCAATGCATGACACCCACATGTTACGTTCATATACGCACAAACTATTAATTGCTTTATATTTCAAAATAATTTTAATTTTTGAAAAGTATTTAATTAATTATCATTTATAAATGCTCTTCTATATATTTATTGAAAAATACTTAAAAACAAATAATATTATGTTAATTTTTTAAAGTGATAAATAAAACATTTTTTTTCATAAAATTACAAATATTTCGAATGAGATAAACTCAATGCATTTAGATGTTTAAATTTTCATTTTCTAAAAACTTATATATCGCCCGTGGCAGTGGGTGAAAAGGGCAAAAGTTGAGGGAAGACGTGGGGCTAATCTTTAGCCATTAGGGACTTGTGGTTTCAATTTTGTATGTCTTATGGTCCTAGGGACTCTGCATTAAATGAACACAAGTCTCACGGATCAGTAACTTTAATATGAAATCTTGAAAACACGTTCGTGACCACAACACAAGTCGTGGAGGAAAGTTGATTGATCGGATTCGGATTCATTAACGAAAATAGCACACTTACGTGGACCAAATAAAAATGGACAAGGAATAGCACACTCATGTGGACGAAATGAAAACGGAAAAGGAGGGTTCATACTTAATAGAGCGTGTACATTTGGATATTTTGCATAGAAAGATTCAAAATACTCCTATTATTCGGCGAAAGTGAATTCAACAGAAGCATAGCTTTGAGTTTTCAACGGGAGATCCAATCACACTAGTAAACATTAATTTGGTCATATGCTAGTCCAAATTCTCAAGAGAGAAATACAAGAAAAAAACCCCATGCTGAATAATCCCCGAAGGTTCTGTGAACTTCATATATCATATAACATATTCACGTGAGACCAAAAAGGTTAATTATTGAAATTAAGTAGAGCCTAGTGGTTGAATTTTTTGCCCAAAACCGTGGCTCTCAGCTCAGCAACATCAATCTCTTTGATGTTCTCCGGTTTGTAGTAACCAGTGACAGGGTCTGGGACCCACGAAACCTTTTCAGCACCTCCTCCTAGTACCTTGTCTTCCCCTGACTTGCCGCTGATGGAGGCTGCTCCTCCTCTTGTTGCGCTTTGTGTCGCTACTGCGTACCCACGCCTGTTCCCCACACAAAACCAATTCAACATAACACTAATTAATTAGTATATATATATCAATTATTAATTCCTCACTTCATTATTCAGTTTAGCAATTAACCCGTCACTACAAGAATCCCCCCTCTTTTCATAAAGAGAACAAGAAATAACCCCCTCGGGCCAAAATTTAAGCCAGCTATTGTGGCTTTTGAACATAGAGCTCAACAAGTTATTCAACAAAAGAAAGAGAAACGTTAGTCGCAAGTTATTTTTTACAACATTTTATTAAAAAAAAAACAAAAAAGATGAGAAGAATAGAGAGATTAACGTGTGATAGAATAAATGATGTGATGAACAAATAATAATATTGTAAAATAATACTCTAACTTAAAAGGAAAGTAGGAAACAGACAACTTCTTTTCTTGTTTATTGTCATGTACCATGACCATGTATTTGAATTTTGAAGAGACAGCCTAGCCTATGATAAAATTAAGATTTTGAATGGAAAAATAGAGTAAAACGAGAAAACAGTCTAATTAATATTATCCGACAGAACGTTGATAAGATGTTGGAACTATAAGTAGATAAAGTCATCCCTTAGAAAATTACTGAAAGTACGTGCTAAAAAACTGCAAAAAGATTATTAAAAATTGAGACGAGAAACGATTGTGGTACCTGGTGAGAGTGTTGGAGAATCCGTCGGCGACAAGAGCAGAGAGAACCTTGAGGTTGGAGAAAGAGCGAGCCATTGGTGATTCAAATTGGTGGAAAGCTTGTTCCTTAATTGGAAGTGAGATGAATGAACAAGAGAAAACAAGCTCTCCACAGAAGAAGACTAGAGAAACCTCTGTGGTCTCGAACGTTCCTTAAGGCAATTAAGTTATATTGTTTTGTGAGTGGCAGAGACAAGTGGTCTTGTCGGGTATATATAGGCGTAAGGAAACAAAAAAATTCTTTGGATCGTTACGCAAGATACGAGCGTCCTTAGAAAATTCCTCTCTTTCACACCACACCTATTCGTTGACACGTAGAGCCATTATTGTACCACACCATTTTCTTTTTGTTCAAAAAATATCGACAATTACATGGGTATATACATGCACTTGTCTAATATGTATATATATATATATATATATATATATATATATATAAATACAAGTTCTAAAATAATTTGGTCGTCTCCTCAAACAACGGGCGTGTAGATATACGAAAAAGAAAGGGAGAAAAAACAATTACAACTGTACAAACAGATAAGATTGAAAATATCAATTTTCTTTTTGTTACACTAATACGCATCCTAATTTTACCGTTATCTCGATATAAACAGGTAGAAATATCAAAATTCAAAACTATATCAAACATCTAATCTCATTAGAATTTTACAATCACAGAATTTAAGTTGAGTACACTGGTTTATTTTCTCAATCAAAATCTGTTTACCCGAGATCACAAAAATAACGATCTTACTGTTAAATCAAAATACTAGATTTTGTCCTGTAAAAAAGAAAAAAAGAAAAAGGAGATGATGTATGTACTTTATTATTTTAAAAACTAATATTTTAAAATATTAAAAGTTTTAATAATTTCATATAGTAATTAAGTTTAAGTACTTTATGGATCCATGGAACGATGATTGGCATTTGCCACGAGTTAATAATTATGCGAGGAAAAGTCGGCGTTCGGCAGGTGTAAGTGTAATGTAAACATACTTGGTGGATCCAGTGTTCTCCAGAAGACCAGAACGACCGTTGTTTCACAAAAGAGTCACATCAGACCATCCACGTGGCAATGTTAGTTGAAATTCTGAGAGAGATTGTGGTGGCAGGTTTTGTCAAAAGAATCTTAATTACATGTTTTTAAAGATTTTTTTCTTCTTATTTTAATTAACTAAATAAAAAATATATGTTACTCATATTTTTTTTCTCCATTTTTTTTTATATTCCAAATGTACCATAGAAGACCCACCTTGACACGAACATAAGGAGACTTGGAGCCTGGGAGCTGAAGGAGTCAAATGAAGGGGTTGTTTTGACTCTTCCATTTGAACTTTACAACTTTGCCAACTTGTTGGTCAGTGGCATCCCACGAGTTAATATACAGGCAAATAAATAGTGGTAGTCGATGAGAATCTTCCAATGCCAATTGACAAGTTCATAGATGGTGGGTTACTTGGCTTTTGACACTTTCATTCTCAGTTTCCTTATCTCTTTAACTTGCGTCTTGCTTAACCAATCGCAAACGTGCTTACAAGACACAATTAAGTAGTGGATTGCCCTCCATGACATCTCGTGTACACTCATGTGAGCATATATACCTGTGAAGTCTTATAGAGTTTCTTAATTTATGTTAAATTGAGGATTAGATAAAAAAAGAAGTTAAAAACTAAAATTGCAAAAAAATATATAAAAGAACTAAAATAGCATGTCAAGAATTAGAAGGAGATGTAAATTACCATCTAATCTACTTTTTATAGAGAGTTTAATCATTATTAACCGTTAATATAATAACATTTACATTATCAATTAATAAAAAAATATTATTAATATAACTTTTAAAATAATTATCATAAAAATTAACAATTTTTTTTAATTATGATTAGATAATAGAGTAAAACTTATTTATATTATTAGAGTATAAAAGAATTTAATAATCACTCACCGTCAAAGTAAAAATTTTTATTAAATGATTTAACTTAATTAATTGAGTAAAATGTTTAAATCCCATAATGTCATGTTCAATTTCTATGAATGAATATAAAAAACAGTAAAAAAATTCTATTGACTATTGAGGTAAGTTTTAAGATTATTATTGTTTTATTTGATGACTTTTTGTTAAACAAACTGATAGATCAAGAAGATAAATGATGAAAGGAAAATAATATAAGATTTGAATTAATGATAGTGAATGAAAGTTTTTATTTTATTTTAACTTGGCTTAATTATCTACTTATTCTATTTTTCCTTTTAAATTAATATTTCTTAGTAAAAATTATCAATTATATATCTTTTATGATAAAATATTTTTTAAATAAAATGTTCTTATTAAAAGAAACTATAAAGTTACAAAATTATTTAAATGCATAAATGGTATACCAACAAATAAATATATTGTTAAAAAAATATTTTATAAAATAATATATTTAAATACAAATTAAAATATTTAAAGTCACATATAATAATACTACCGAGTGACGCATGCAGCGCAACTATATCATTCCACGAAGTTAAATAACAAACAACAAATTACCCTTTGGGGAAAGACAAGAGCCGTGTACTCTACTTTCACTATCTTGTAGGATAACTTAAAAAAAAATAAAAAAATCTTACAATACCATATAGATATTAATTAAAATAATGTACTAGCAATTTTCATCCAATAATAATTTGTTGTGTACGGTAAAACAATTAATTTTTATAATTATCATTTTAAAGTTATTTATGAGATGATTTTTAATTGATTGATGGTATAAAAATATTTTATGCTAACATTACAACAAAATCTAACTCTATATTAAAGTTATTTTCAATAAGAACTATTATTTTCTAAATTGCTATTAATCTTTACATGTTTTGGTCTGCATTTACATTTTAAAGAAAATATTAGGTCTGCCATTTGGACTTTTTTGGATGCCCATAGGACGGCAAGAAATTAGTTTATGAAACTAAATATAGGTACAAAGATAGAGTGGAACACAAGTCAACCAATAAGTTGGGTTCTACTTCCACCATGCATCCTTATCCGGTAGAGCATTCAACACTGTTTAGCAAGGATTTGTCTCTTCTTATTTTCAATATTAAACGTCACCTTAAAAGTAAGTTAATCAGTAAAAAAAAATTCACTATGTTTTTCAGTGATTATACAGATTATTTATTTGGTTCAATGGTACCAAAACTTAAGCCATAAGAATTTATATTGGGCACATATTCACGTACAGAGGTATATGAAATATGTCTACTTACACAACACTGACCATTCATATCATACAAGAGTGATTTTTAATATTTTGCAGAGGTGGTGGAAAATTTGAATCATATTTTGTTTTCTTGCAAATTTGTACATGGAATTTGGCAACACTTTGTAGCAGGGATGTCTATCAAATCTGCGTTGCCTGAAGATGCTACAGTACATTTTTGTCAACACGTAACGGTAGCGCTCCCTAGATAGAAAGAATACCAGTCCATGTATCCTAGAAATCTATTCGGCCCACACCAAGAACACAGTCCAAAGCAATAATGGAACCAATAAATTGAAAAGCCCAAAGGTTTTGATACTAGATTTCTATCTATACTCAAGAAAAGCGTCTCTTACTTAATATTCACTGTTTATCTAAAGCTATTTTACTAATTCTTATATTACTTTTTCACTACCTTAAGTCTGTTTTGAGGTGGTTGCAAGTTTTTAATTTTTTATTTTTAAATGTAATTTTTAAAATAAAATGTATTAAAAAAAACTAAAAAAGTTCTTAACTCAAATATGAGGACTAAAAAGTAAAATTTAAATTTGAGGGATAACAAAAAGTAGCCTAAATTTAAGAAATCAAAAAATATATTTAAAGAAAAATAAACACTCATTTCTTTTGTTTCTTTATTATTTAGAAAATTCTTATAGGCTTTATTTGTTACGCGCCATAGAAATAATTAATTGAAGACGAAAATGTAGAAAAAAAGTAATTTAAAGGAGAAATAAAATTGAGTGAGGTAAGTCTCCAAAATATTTGTGGGTAAAAAGTCTATTCGATCCTCTTAACTCTCTTCTTTCACATGACACTAACTATTTAAAGGATATGTTTTTGTCATTTCATCCTACTAAATAGCTTTATAATATTATTTCTACTCTAATTCTTACTTATTTATCTTAAATCAAACAACACATTACTCTATTTTATTTCTACTAATTTTCTATTTCCAAATTATCTCTCATTTAATTCAACCTACTCTATTTCTCACCTCACAACCAAATATAATAATAATGACTATGAATTTTCCTTTTCCCGCAAATGTCGAACAAAGATGTTGAAGCAAATGTAAATATCAACATAACTAATACATCTTTAATCATATAACTTTTTTTGTAAACAAAAACTGATTCATTAAAACTCCTCATTGGCACAAGGCGTGACCAATTTAGAGAAAAAGGGGTTACAAACATTTTCTATCTCTCTTTTTTTTAAGATGCCTTCAAAGGAGGTTAGGAAAGTGATTAGTATTCAAAGTAATTTTTTATGGAGTAGTGAGGAGGGTGATAGGAAGATTAATTGGATTAGTTGAAATAAGGTATGTCAGGCCTAAGAATAATGGGGGCTTGATATTAAACATATTGGTATTTTTAATGAAGTCCTTTGGGGTAAATGGAGATGGAGTTTATTTCATCAAAACCAAGCTTTGTGGGTAAATGTCCTAAAATATAAGTATGAAGGAGGGACTTGAGAAAGGTGTGTGGGAGGGGGCGGAGTGGAAGTTAGCTGATGGTGAGAAAACAAGGTTTTGGATGGATTGTTGGGGAGGGAATGAGAGTTTTGTTGACAGATTTCCTAGACTCTGTCTAAATTCTGAACAACAAACACACTTGGTGAAAGACATGGGAAGGTGAGAAGAGAGGTGTTGGTGTTTATCTCGGAGAAGGGAGTTGTTCATTTGGGAAACAGCTGGAGGTGGCTGGGGAATCTAATTCACCTTATTTTTAGGGGACTTTTATCAAAAGGCTGTAATTTTTTTATGGTGAATTCTAAATTATCATTAAAAATAAGATAAGTTATATTAGGTTTTATAACTTTTTGAATCAAATGTAGTAATATCTGTTTTTGCCTTTTTTTAATTGAAGTCCTGAAATTTAGAACTTCAATTTAATTTTTTTTATTTACGACTTTGAAAGTTGTATATATATTTTTTATTTTACGACTTTTAAGCTGTAAATTTAATTTTTTTTTATATTTTATTATTTTAAAGTCGTAATCCTTTTTTTTTTCCTTTTTTACATGTTTTAGCCTTTTTTAATTACTTGTATTTTCTTTTCTTTTGCTTTTAATTGGGTGGTGGTACTGTGGTGGCAGTCACAAAAAGCTCCTCCCCTTCGTTTTTTTTTTTGTTAAGTCTTCCTCTTCGTTTCGAAGTGAAATATAAAAACATATATGTATATATAAAACTAAACGCTATCTTAAAACGTAGTCTCTGTTTAATTTTTTTTTCCACCTTATTTTCTTTTTGTAAGCATTTAATGAGAAATATATTCTAACAAGACACTTAAAGCCACTGATATATGACCAACTACATAAGCAATGTCAACGAAAAGATTAAGCTTCATTGTACGTATTCTATGTTTGAGCCAGACAGTTTAAATCTTAATTTCTCTCAACCTTTAATCTAATGCAATATTGAAGTCGTTTTCTCACAGTTGAGACTTGAGATGATGTTGACTTTCAACACCGAAGCACAGTGGTCAAGCATGGCTTGTTTGAAGATGTCTATTTAATTTGCTTCCAATGCACTCGAGCAAATCCAAGGTTTCCCCTTTCACGTATGCTATGTTCCTCTCTTGACCGTAGTTTAGTTTCAATTTCACAACTTTAATGTCTGTTCGACAATCCAAGGTAGCGAGAGTGAGATTTTTGTGTTGTTGGATGAAAGACATTGCCTTATACTATTTTGTTTGGTGAATTGGTTAGAAAGAAACACGAAATGCACTAGTGAATTTGTTGTTGGAGGACTGATGTTTTGAGATAAAGACAGAGGAGACGAACATATGTTTGGAGTTAGAGGGACCTTGGCCTCCCCTATTTTTTTTTTATTTTTTAAATATATATATATATATATATATATATATATATATATATATATCCAAGTGTCATTTTACCTTTTTCTAATTTTTTTACAAAATATTTTATCTTCTTTTCATAGTTTTCTTTTTTAAAGATAATGACATTGTTCATCTTTTTAGGTAAGCATTATATTTTTTTTAATCTTTATTGTGTAGATAATTGCGTTCTTTTCCTTTCTTTTAGACAAAATATAATTTATTTTTTTTCTTAATAATTTGTTATTGCTATTTTAAAGGATATAAATTATTATACTTGGACTTTAATGACTTTATTAACATTCTCTTTACATTAATTTGATTATAATTGTTGGAAAAAACTAGAAGTCAGAAGTACAAAATAGAAAAATATAACACAGATTGGAGGTTTGTTGTGCCGTGAAAAATCACTGCCTTGAAAGTAAAATTCGGCTAGACCTTGATGCAATCTAGTTTGCCGACTGCTCCCTAAGGTTAACACAACGAGCCTATGAACACGTGCACTCGTGGTCTTAGGCTATGAAAATCACAAAACAATTGCCCAGAATTTTAGAAGTAGATAATAAGAAAAGAATTGAAAATTATTTTCTGCCTGTGCAAGACTATGACAGTCCTCTTTTTAATAGCAAAACAATGAAAAACATCTTTTTATTTTCCTGTCCACAAATCATAATTATTAGCTACACATTTAACAAATTGACCGTTAGAGAATTGCTAATAAAGTGGTGGAGGTTATGCTATTTGGTTTATAGCTAATCAAGAGCATTAAAAAAAAGAAATATTTGTTAAAAGAATAACAATCAAAACTGTTTAAAATTAGTTAGGAAATTTGGGAATAAAGAAAAGGAATATTATATTTCCGATGTGAGACATCACAATGAAACAATTGTGGCTTCAGTTTGTCATTGTCCAACAATAATTAATTTAAGAATGAACAATTATTAACTTTTACTGGTGGGATTTGACAGCTTAAGTTAAGACATACCAACTTCAAAGCCTTTAAAAAAAAGTCAAGACATATGAATAATTACTTCCTAACACAAATTTTTTCAAATATTTGCTTTGTTTATCTTTTTTGTCTATTTATCTTGACACTATTTTGTGAGACTTTAATGTTTTCATGACCTCAAGTGAATAAGATAATATGTGTCGTAGTTGCAACAAATAATTTGATAAGTAACATAATATATATTGATTTACAAGATTGTTTTTATGAACTCACTAATCTAATTAACAATTTTGAGCCAATCAATATTTAGAAAAGTTTTGTACAAAAGAAATTCAGAACAAATCCATATTATTGTTATTAAGACATATTATTTCATTTATAAAAATGACTTAAATATCTATGTGATTTTTTCAACCTCTCAGGTGTGTTTGGAAAAATATTGAGTTTAATCTAACTCGCGTCTTGTTTAAAAATCTATAATTATCTCAGTGTTTGCTAATTTGGAATACATGAATAAAGTTAACAATAAATCAAACACACACTTACATGAGATCAGGTCTAAAGTTGGACAAGGAAGAAACATGTTGATCATAAAATTCAACATTTTTTAAGGGAAGAATGACGGAAAATACAAGGTTGATTCACTGATTGAAAAATAATTAATATAGAGGAAAGGATAGATAGATTGCGTGTTCAAATCCTCCCCATAACATTTATAAGAAAAACTAAGATTTGCCTATAAAAAATAAACGTTTTTGGAAGTGAAGAAAATGATTTATGATTTTACAGTTTAGGGCTTTAGGCCATGAATATTTACATATTAGTCCAGCGTGCGAAGCACACCTCCTAAGTGGAGCCTTTGCATAAGATGGTTGGAAGCTTCAAAATCAAAATTGAAAGCTGAGAGTAGTAGAGTAACGCAACCCATTCCATTTCCCTCTAAAATGGCGTCAAGTAAAATGAGGGTGGAGGAGCTGCGAACG
Source organism: Glycine soja (assembly GCF_004193775.1). Taxonomy (NCBI): domain Eukaryota; kingdom Viridiplantae; phylum Streptophyta; class Magnoliopsida; order Fabales; family Fabaceae; genus Glycine; species Glycine soja. The sequence continues at coordinate 1,633,724 of NC_041011.1, forward strand.
GAGCTCCTCCACCGTGGACTCTCCACCACCGGAACCAAACCCACTCTGGTACACTCTCTAACCAAATTCCCACTCTTTCTCTTCTATCTTTCTCTGACGCATCCATTCATCATTCCAGGTCCGTAGGCTTGAAGCCGCTCTTCGCAAACAAACGACGAGTGACGGTGGTGCTTGTTCTCCTCGTAGGACTAGAAAGAGAGCAAGGGATTCGAACCACTCCGAAGAAATCGACGTTGCAGAGGAGACAAAAGATGAGGAGGAGGAGGAGGAGGAGGAGAAGATAGTCACCGCTACCCAAAAGGGCGTGGCGGTTCTCGACCAGTGGCTTCCGGATTACGTGAAGACAAACTATCATGTTCTGCAACTGGTGAGTCTCGTAATGTTTACAATGTTAACCTCGTCTAGTAGTTGCATTTTGTTGTATGTGAGATGTTGTAAAAATTCATTGTTTTTTGTTTGCCGGTGGTTACTTAGGTCCTGTTTGGATAAACTTTTTACGGAGTACCTATAGGAGAATAAAATGAGAAGGCAAAATGAAATTAACTTCTCCCATAATAACATAAAATTTGCTAAGCTTATGCTAATTTCAACTTATGCATAAGCCAACAAAAACTAACTAGTAACATTTGCGGATCAAAAAAAGAAGAAGCTAATTTTAGCTTATGCAAAGTTTATCCAAGCAGGACCTTAATAATAGGTTTAAGACTCACGTGTACTGGTATGCTTTTCAACAATGCAGGGTGGTGACGTCTATGATGCCATGTTGAATCAGACAAATGTTCGGGACAACAATAACAAGTTCTATGTCATTCAAGTTCTCGGTTAAGTCTCAATTCCATCTACCTATTGATGTAACTGGTTATGAATATAATGATTCTTCGTAGCTGCAAAATTTTGAATGATCTGAACTATGGTTTAGACTAATCAGTTATATCCAACCCTAAAGTAGTTATGAAAATTTGTTGCTTGAGTTGTATAAAGCATGTTATGCAAGTTGCTTCTCCAGCAGTTTTTTCTGTTTATTCAACTGGTTTTGCTGATTGCATATATCAAACTTTTTTGCAGAATCAGATAATGGCAGTGACTTCCTTGTTTACAATAGATGGGGAAGAGTAGGTATAAAGGGCCAAGATACGATACATGGCCCTTTTAAATCACGTGAGAGTGCCATTCAGGAGTTTGAACAAAAGTTTTTAGCCAAGACCAAGAATGATTGGTCCAATAGGAATAATTTTGTTTCCTATCCTAAAAGTTATGCTTGGTTGGAAATGGACTACAGTGGCAAGAAAAATGAATCTACTGTGAGTTATATGATTCTATTCCTCTTGCTGCATTTTTCGTTTTCTTCATGTAACTTGATGTGCCTTTTTGCAATTAACTCTGGTTCTCTTTCCCTTGATCATGAAATTAGTTCACTGTCTCTTTTATAAAAGGCATTCTTATAGAGTAAACTTCACTCTTTTCTTGTCAATGGTGAATTGGTAATTGGTACTGTCTTTACTTGGAGCTTTACTAGTGGATGGGGAGCAAAAGGAGGAAGAAACTCTTTTGATTGGTCATTCTAAACACTTGGATATTGCTTTTAGGTTACAGAAAATCCTGGCCATTCTTTAGGAAAGCAGCCTCAGGAATCTAAACTTGAGCCACGTGTTGCAAAATTTATATCTCTTGTTTGCAACGTGAGCATGATGAATCAGCAAATGATGGAAATAGGTTAGTTAGTTATTGCTTCTTTCCTTCACGTTGGGTGAGTCCCATGTCATCCAAAAGCATGCTTGACATTCTGTTGATTAATTTAAAACAATGATATGGTTTCCTTAGATTCAACTTGTGACAGTCTATACTCATTATCATGTATTTGAATTCCCTCATTCTAGAATTCTGATAGAGTCTCATTAAATATTCTTTATCTACTTTAACTGTGGGATCTTTACTTTAGGGTACAATGCGAAGAAGTTGCCCCTTGGAAAACTTAGCAAATCAACAATTTTGAAGGTAGGCCTTGGGCGTGTTATTTTTTCTCCTTTGGCATTTGTTAATTATATTTAATATTCCTTTCAAAATTCTATCACATATACTAATTTCTTCTTTTGTCACTGCCATGTTGGTGAAATCAACATTCTTTAATACCATCGAGCTTTTATTATTTCTCCTTTTATATTTGGGTAATTCAGGGATATTTTCGTGTACTTATGTGTGAGAATAACAAAATTAATTCATTTCTAGAATGAGGCCAAGTTTTCATGTCATTCAGAAGCCTTTTGATCATGGTGCCAAAGTTCCCTTGTATGACTTCTTTTGTTTTCATCTTTTTGGACACTACTAGATCATTTCAACTTGCATGCTTTGCATATCTTGTCTTGTTAAAAAAAATAGCTATTTATATTTTGTGAATTATTTAGGGCTATGAAGTTCTCAAAAGACTTGCTAATGTGATTGATAAAGGTGATAGGAAAGTTCTGGAGCAATTAAGTGGGTAAGAAATTCGGTGTTCTTTTTTTTTGTTCCTTGATGTGCTATGCTCTACTTTTCCTTTGAAATACTTACGTTTTTCATTTGCTTTTGAAAGAGTTGTGTGCTGTTTACCTATATTATAATTCATTTTTTATCATTTGAGGTTAGGAACTTTTGCTTTAAAGATATTGGAAACCCATATGTTGTAATTGGTTTATTTGCTTGTTTCAGAGAACTCTACACTGTAATTCCTCATGATTTTGGATTCAAAAAAATGTGTAAGCTATCTCTCTCTGTCTCATTTATCTAAAGAACACATGCATCATTTTATTATATAATGGTTCGAAATCATAAACAAATTCTCATGGTAATTATTCATTCTTTTTTTAGAGGAATACTAACATGAAAATAATTATAATGGCAGGCGAGTTTGTAATTGACACCCCTCAGAAGTTAAAACGAAAGTTAGAAATGGTAATCCTTTTTCCCAGATGCATGTATTGACCTGCTTATTCTGGTTGCTCATAGATTATGATTATTATTTTCTTATATTTGGATGGTGGATTTTCTTATGAGGATTGTTATATACATAAATTATATACTTTCATTTATGACTTTGTTGGCTCTCCTGTTAGCCTTGGTAGCTTCCTCTTGTCCCCTTGGGGACCAACTTCAATTTTTTGCAATTATTCTAGAAAATAAACTTATAACTTTGTTTGTTTAACCATTGACATTAATTGATTCCTTATACTCAAAGGTTGAGGCACTTGCTGAAATTGAGGTTGCCACAAAGCTCTTGAAAGATGACACAGAAATGCAGGTATCTCTATTTTAATTTTGTTCTGGTAGTTGATTGTCAATATCTAGAATTTTTTTGGTCTTTTAAAAAAAATAAAAATTCCAGGGATAATTCTGTTAATTATTACAGATAATATCCTTATCTCTTCCAGCTCCAAGGATAACTTCATGTAATGAGCTTGTTGCTTATGATATAGGCTGCAGCTAAATTGTAGTTATTATAGATAATATGCTCATCTCTTATCGTACAATTCTGGATTTGCTGCAGGGAGATCCTCTGTATACTCATTATCAATGCCTTCATTGCGAACTGGTACCAGTTGAATTTGGTTGTGTGGAATTTTCTATGGTAAACAACTATGCTGTCTTTATAGTTTTGTTGTAATTACTATGAAAAAAAAAGTCAAGAAAGGAAAAGTGAATTCTAAATGGTGATAACGTTTCTTTTCACCTGATATGAAATAACAGTTTGTTCCTAAGCATAAAAATCATTCTGCAAAATTGCATACTGCTGTCCTTTAATTTGACCTGTTGCTGGAGCTTCTGTTCTTGATCCTGACAATATCATCTTGTCCCTTTTGATGTCACTAGATTGAAGAGTATATGAAGAACACTCATGCAGAAACACATTCAAACTATACAGTGGATATTGTTCAAATATTCAGGACATCAAGAGAAGGTGAGGCAGAACGGTTCAGAAAGGTATGGCACTGTGGCTAATGCATAATTGAATAAGGATCTTCCTCCCTTAATTTTTCTTCTACTAAGAATATAACTTTGTAATTCAAAGTTGTTTCAGTTTATGATATAATGTTTATATGCAGACATTTCACATTGAGCCAATTGTCTTTTTGACCTTGTATGACAGTTTGCTAGTACAAAAAATAGGATGCTTTTGTGGCATGGTTCTCGGCTCACAAACTGGACTGGAATTTTATCTCAAGGTTGATTCTTCTCTCATTTGTTCGGTAGTTTTTTTGTTTGCGTGCATGTGCATATGGAGTATAGATATTAATTGTTTGATGCAATAATATCCGAGTCTGAGATGTGGACACACCATTGTCAGGTTTGCGCATAGCTCCTCCTGAGGCACCTGTAACTGGCTACATGTTTGGAAAGGGGGTGTACTTTGCTGACATGTTCTCAAAAAGTGCAAATTATTGCTATGCTACTCGAACTGCTAAAGATGGCGTGCTCCTTTTATGTGAGGTTGTTTCTTGTCTAATGAAAATATTGTTGCATTACTAATAGCTGTGCTCCCTGGAATGAGGATTGAAATTCCAATTATCAATTTCACCAAATGGTGTTGCATGTCAAACATTGTTATAGATAATTATAACAGCGCAAGTTGGAGAATTTTGCACTGTTTTTCATATGTTGCTGAAATATAATGAGTATTGTCTGCAAGATTCCATTTAGAAGTTTATAGGCTTGCAATATGTTTATTATTGATCCGCATCTTCAAGAAGTTTGATTTATATTAACTTGTTTACCGTGCAATATGTCATCTTTGATTCTCCATTCTTTATTTGCTGTATTTTTAGGTTGCACTGGGAGAGATGGCTGAGCTTCTAACTGCAAAATATGATGCTGATCAGTTGCCTAATGGAAAACTGAGGTTTGTTCTCCAATTTCGTAATCGTCACTATTCTGTCTTGTTATCTCATAATGGCAACAACTTACAACATCGTCTTAATACAACACATTGTTTATGAAGTTAGTGTGAAATCAACTAACTTGATAGTAGGATCCTCTAAATAGGGAGTGGGACCCAACACATTCAATGAGTCTCACATGAATTTCAATTAATAATAGTGTTTTGAAGTGTGTATCTAGCATTTCTCATTGTGTCTATATTGATTAATAAGTATATATGTCTTCATGTAATGTGAATCATTATAACAAGTTTTTATTGAGTCTGGCTGGCTTGAATCTTGCCTCCCTGTTTGACTCCACAGCTAACAAAAGGTCATTGCTTTTAAATGCACTAGTGAATGTTAAATATACGTTCAAATATTGTGTTTTGTATTATTTTTGCCTTTACCAGTCAAATTTATATATGCTTTGCAATCTCATACTGCAGCACAAAAGGATTAGGAGGTACTGCTCCTGATCCTTCAAAAGCTCGGGAACTTGAGGATGGGCTCGTAGTTCCCCTAGGAAAGCCCAAAACAAAATCAGGCAAAAAGGTATGCACTAAAAGTTAAAATTCTATTAGCAGGGAAGTTTGTTGATAATTATCATGATTTAATACTTAACATTTATTCTCTTATCACTTTGTATTGCAGGGCCATCTATTGTACAATGAATACATTGTTTATAATGTGGAGCAGATTAGGATGCGATATATTGTTCACGTAAATTTCAATTTTAAGACTAGAAGTTAGCAGCCAGACGATTACTGTTATTTTATGTATCTTCATCATCTTCTAGTTCGCAAAGCCAATCAGCAATGATTATCTATGTAAAATATTTTCACACCTAAAAGTGATGAAGTTTGCAATGTTGCTAAGAAAATGAAGTTAAAGGCTAGCCAGTGCTTTCGTATCTTTGTGGTAAAATCGGAAGCCAAAAGAAACAAATGGAAACTAGGATGACATAACTAAGCGAGGTAAGAAATAATAATGCAATCACTATAAACAGCGAAATTTGGTTTTGAATTTTTGAAATTTAGTTTTAGTTCTCTGATTTTTTTTAAAATGTTATTTTGTAATGATTTAAACATGTTATGTTAGTGACCGATCTAACATGGTAAGTGTCATGGTATGTTTAGATGTGTCATAACATTATTAAGTAATAGTAAGACTTATTTTCAAAACCTTTAAATTTATAGAGGAAATAGTTAAAGAGTTTTTATACTATCATTAAATCACAAAATACTATATATATGGTAAGTTTGTGACTTGCACTAACTTAAAAGCTATACCTACTATAATTTCTAATTAATTGGTGGTACGTCGGTACAAATTTTTTATATAGGAATTAAATTCATTTATAAATTAGAGTCAATGATTTTATTTTTTTAAAGACTAAACACTAAAATGTACCATATTTAAACTCAGATAATTTACTTATTAACTCTGTTTCTTAGTTAATAAATAACTTTTTACCATAGTGATTTTAATCAAATTATGTGGTGTTCTCATTGTTATATGCCAAAGATTTTAAGCAGAGTTAGCAAAAGTTAATGTATAGAAATAAGCTTCACTTTTCCTTATCTTTGTAAGTTCCGTATGTCTTGGTCCACCTTGTTAATATAAACCAAAAGAGAAAAACTGTAGGGAAAGGGCAAGTGGTAGGTATTAGTTCCATACCGGCAAATTATTGAACCAACATATGTTTCACTCCCATGTGACTGGATTCGATTTCGTGCAAATTTAACGGGTAAAGAAGCAATGGCTTTTTTGTTATGTTGCTGTTCCTTTTTCTGAAGCGTAGTCAAACACATACATCAAGTGCAGTAGAATTTTAGCAGCTTGGGAGCATGATTGAGTTTCATAAACCTTTGAATTGTGGCAGTGCCTGACCAAATAAAGCATTTACCACATACCAAGTGCAGGGTGCACACGCCAATATTAAAGTCATTAGATTTGATAATGACCTCATCCAGAATCTATGTTCTTCTCCCACAAGATAGATAGATAGATAGAGCATGGCCAATTTCATAAGCCATAACTGCTCCAATATCCATATTTAATACTATATGACACTAGAAAATCACCCTCCCCCTAGAAGGGCTTCATCGATTCTTTAATGCACAAGACATGAGTGCATGCAAAATTTAGAAAATCCACTGTGACATACGAGCCTGTTTCATTTTTTTCCCTTGAACTTGAACCATTGTGCATAATTAATTTCAATTGACCTTGCAGTGAACCAAACAGCAAAGAGAGTAATGATGGGCTGCGTAAGTGTGACCTATGTAGAAACTGAACTAGGATTTGAGCCATTGCCGCACGCCACAGGCTCTCGCATGCTATTCACTAGACTTTTTTTTAATGTTTCATTACACCTCCTCCCCTCCGAAAGGGGCAAAAAACCTCTCAAAACAGGGCTTATAGGGGATTCTTTATCGTGAAATTGAAAATAGTTTTTGTCCTAGCTTTAGATCCACCATCAAGTGGTAAAGACAAATAAGACCAAGTTTGTGCTGAATTGAGGATGGTGGCCTATTAGTTTGCATAAAAGGCGAATTATACATACGTTACAACATTTGAATATAATCGTTATTGGTATTAGCCCAAGCATATGACATTTTGGTTCACCATTTGGCCTCTTTAGTAAACTCAACTTGCTGATATGTTTGGTTTATCTCGAAAGTACATTAGCATACATATATTTGGTTGAAATCAAGTTTAAATTTAAAGCAATAGCAAAGTTATTTTTGAAAATTCAGATTGCAAAATGAAATCCATGTAAACAGGTTTACGATGTTTGCTATTGAATTTGAAGTACTACGTATGACTCATGCTTTGCTGAATTCAATGTAAACATATCAGAGATGGAAGTTGTGTAGGACTTTTCTTACTTGGGCACAATGGCTAATCAATAACTTCAATTCTCAGTTTTTGTGTCCTTGATGGGCAGTGTTTAGGCATTAATGTTACCCTTTGAAATTGTAGTAGTGTAGGGTGTGTGTTAATTAAACAGCTAAAAACTTTGGGGAGAAAAATGTAAGGGGCTATTAGATATAGGGAATGATATCAACCTAGGGAGCCTCTCCCAACTTACTCTAAAACTCACTCATACACATGCCAATGCCATACTCAAAAACTTGCGGGCAACACGCAAAGCCTACGTGCACTCATACATTATTCTTCTTCTACCCCTTGCAAAGGAAAAACTAAAAAGGCAAAGCCAACATGGGGGAGCCACGTATGCATGTGGGGCCCCAACACACAGGATCCAAAGTACTCGGTCGTACCAGTACTATCTCTGCTGCAGTGAACCTCAAATGAACAAAGGGGTTGGTGACCTTTTTATGAAATTAAGCCAGACAAGACTCCAATCGGGTTTCCTTCGATATCCCCTTCTTTGAATTTATGTGTATACAATGCCATCATGACATGGCATGGCATGACATGCCACAATTCTTTTCCTTTTCTTCATTTCTACCTCCATTACTCTACGGAGAGATTATTACATCTAGTCTCAACTAATCTCTTCATAACAAAAAATTATTAGAAATTTATAATCATTATACTCCTAACTAATCTCCATATATAACATATAATAAAATAAAATGTTATCAATTTAAAAAACTTAAATACAATAGTCATGACTATGAATATATGTACTAATATGTAAAACTCATGACACAACATATTCTAAAATAAAGAGAAAATAAGCTCGAAGAAGAAGACAAAAGAAATGCTTCTCATTACTCAATTCAATCATGAATACAAATTATATACAAGAGTTAGTTTATAATAAACTAATTGACAACTATGATAGCTAAAACAATTATAACTACTCTAACTAAAATGAGAGAGAAGGCTAATATCCCCCCCTCAAGCTGGGGAATGAATGGCATTCATACCTAGCTTGGAGCAGATAAAATGAAAAGCACCAGGAGCTAAAGCCTTTGTGTAAACATCAGCAAGTTGTTGTGCTAAAGCAATAGACAAGAGCTTGATCAAACCCGAAAGCAGCTTATCATGAACCAAGTGACAATCAATTTCAATATGCTTGGTTCTTTCATGGAAGATAAGATTAGCTGCAATGTGGAGAGCCAATTTATTGTCACAGAACACCAAAGTAGACTTATGAATAATACCAAAGTCATGAAGCAAATATGTGAGCCATTGAATTTCAAAAGTTACAGTAGTAAGGGCACAATATTCAGCTTTAGAAGAACTTCTTGAGACCATGGTTTGCTTCTTAGATTTCCATGATATAAGTGATGAGCCAAGATAAACAGAAAAACCAGAATGGGTTTCCTAGTATCAATACATCCAGCCTAATCAGAATCGCTAAAGGCTTTGAGTTGAACCTCACTGGTAGAAGGAAAGAAAATACCCAAACCAGGAGCAGCTTTAATGTATCAAAGAATACGATAAAGAGTCGTGTAATGAGCAGTAGTAGGAGAAGCAATGAACTGACTCAGGTGTTGAACGACAAAGGTGATATCAAGTCTAGTATTTGTAAGGTATATTAACCTGCCAATTAAGCGTCTATATGAAGAAATCTGTGAATCAGAAAGCAATGATCCAGAGGATTGATGCAGTCTGGTAAAGTAATCAAAAGGAGTAGAAACAAGCTTGGAATTTAACATATAAGTATCAGTGAGAAAATCGAAAGCATACTTTCTTTGACAAATGTTAATACCAGAGGTTTCATGAGTAACTTCAAATCCAAGAAAATACTTCAAATTATCAAGGTCTTTGATCTTAAAAGTGTCATCTATTAATTTTGTAATATGAGAAATAACAGAGAGATCATTCCCACTCAGAACAATATCATCAACGTAGACCAATAATGCAGTGAATGAATTTTCTCTTTTCAAAGTAAAAAAAGAATAGTCAGCACTAGACTGTTTGAAGCCATGAGCCACAAGAAAAGTAGATAATCGAGCATACCATTGACGACTGGCCTGTTTCAACCCATAGAGAGATCTTTATAACTTACAAACTTGACCAAGTTTAGTAGATTTCATACCTGGAGGTAGAACCATATACACCTCTTCATTAAGATTACCATGAAGGAACATATTATTGACATCAAGCTGTCTGATAAACTACTTACTCAAAGCAGTGAGTGCCAACAAAAGTCGAACTATAGTAATTTTGGCTACTAGAGAAAAAGTATATAAATAGTCCAGACCTTCAATTTGAGTATAGCCCTTAGCAACCAAACGAGCCTTATACCGTTCAATAGAGCCATTTGCATTATGTTTGATCTTGTACACCCATTCACAACCAATCACATTTTTATGCTGAGGTAAATCAGTAAGCACCCATGTATGATTCCTTTCTAAAGCACAAATTTCACCATGCATAGCTCGAACCCATGAATCATGTTTAGAGGCTTTAGTATAAGACTTAGGCTCAGAATTAGCAGAGACATTAAGAATAAAGCTGAGATAATGGGAAGAGAGCTTATTATAGGGAATCACAGAGGAAATAGGATGTTTGGTGCCTAGATGATTAGTGACGGTGGTTGATGCGAAACTGGTTTGATAGTCATTGTATTTGATGGGTCTGGTTCGAACTCTGTCAGTCTTACGAATGGAATGTTCAGAGGAGGTGGGTTTAATATATGGCTGGTCAACAAATATAGGGTCAGGTTGAGGAGGTAAAGGTGTAAAAGAAGGGGGATCTATAGGAGAAGAAATGGCTTGTGGATTATAGGTAGTGATGGAAGGGTGAGCAAGGATGGTAGGGTCAGTAATGTTGAGAGTGGAGAAGAGAAAGTAGTTCTCATAAAAAATGACATTTCGAGACACTTCAATAGTTCGTGTATGGATATTGTACACAATGTAACCTTTCTTGTGGGATTTAAATCCCAGAAACACACAAGGTAAGGCTCTAGGATCCAGCTTTTTTCTGTTAGCACTGAGAGTGCTAGTGTAACATAGACAACCAAAAACTCAAAGTAAATTAACATCATATAATGCAGAATAGAGTTTTTGATATGGGGACTCTTTTTTCAGAAAAGGTGTAGGAATGATATTTATCAAAGTAGCAGCATGAAGTAAAGGACCACGAAACCATCATATTGTTGGGACATTTCCATGCAGTATGAAGAGCATGATTAGGCGCTGGTTATGGCAAAGAACCATCGACAAACTCCAACTTATTTTCGCACTGAGTGCAGTAGACATTGATCTGCACCATGAGTTATAATTTGTGGGATCAAGAAGAGGAGAAACAGGTGAGATTGATGGATTCTCACTTAGATGCACATAATATGGACTATAAGGATTAAGCGAATCCTCTAGTGTTGAAGGATTGAGTGAAGCCATGGGAGAATTGAAACAATGCTTGTATCGAGGAAGAACAAAGAGAGTGCGCAACAAAGCTTTTCAATTAAAGAGCTCTGATACCATGTAAAACTTATGGCACAACATATTCTAAAAGAGAGAGAAAATGAAGCTCAAAGAAAAAGACGAAAGGAATACTTCTCATTACTCAATTCAATCATGAATACAAATATATACAAGAGTTAGTTTATAATAAACTAACTAACAACTTTGACAGCTAAAACAGTTATAACTACTCCAATTGAAAAGAGAGAAAAGATTAATATAATTATGACTACTCTAACTGAAATGAAAAAGAAAGCTAACACTAATTTAGAATAATCTAATATTTCTTCCTTCATGATAATATATAATCCAATGTTATTAATTTTTTCTTATATAATGGAATGTTATTAATTTTTTCTTATAAACTAAAAAAAATTGATAATGTATTATATGAAAATATAATACATAGTGGTGTGAGATCATTAATTTAATAATTTCTCTCACTCCATAACTTCATTTTCACTTCACTCGTTGCTCCTGCCACGCTGCTTATATTAATCTCTTCTGTCCCTCTCTCTCTGAATTTGCTACCTATAAATACTGAGCCTCTACTTACTACCACACTCGCATACTCAAGGTGTGAAGTGATTCTTCTTCACTGGGTGAGAAGCTCCTTGTTGGAGAAGCAGGGCACGTGCAACTCTCTAGGCTCTCTTAAGCGCCATTGAACCCTTTGCACGTGCTCCCCTTCTCCAACACGGCTTCCTCACCCTCCCTTCCATCTCTTTCTCAGTTACTCCGGTGAGTCTGCCACTTCATGAGGTAATTGCTTTCCCTCTGTCTTAATTTGTTAATTTCCCACGTAAATTTAGTTCCAAATTTACATCATGACTCTTCTTGTTGTTGGAAACAGTGTGAAGCATATCAATGCTACATTGTGGTCTCCAACAAATGAAAGATTAATTACGTACCATTTTATCTGACTACCCTTTGAACAGTAATTTCATTTCATCACTGAGATATCATGCACCATACTGAGAAATACCATGTGTAATTCTGGATGTTTAAGTAAGAACTATGAACACATTTTTTTTTTTTCCTGCTATAGATGGTGTTATTTACTAATATCTGGTTTGAAAGGGAACACTATTCTACGTAAGCAGTAGTATATAGTTTCTAAAGTTGAGGACATTTCAATTCAATTTTTTGAGTCTCCGAATGCAATGTAACTCGATCAGGCACCTGACACGTAAGAGCGGGGCCATGGATGATGAGTTTGCGTGCAGTGTGTAATAGCGGAAAGTTTCAATTTGCAAGACTTGTAGTGTAATCGAAAATGCTGAAACATGTTAATATCTCGGTACGACAATCTAGCTGTCCAAATGCATTTCGCTGTCAAAGAATCTTTATTATTAGGCTTATGTAGTACTACCTTTGTCCTTATTATAAGAAGCACATATATTGCAAAGAAGAATGTTTTGGAGCTCTTAAATTATTGACTTGGTATATTATTACTTGTTTCTTATAATTAGTGTGTACTCAGTCATTAACTTAAGAGCTTCAAAACATTGTTTTTATAATATCGCTTATTTCTTATAATAAAAACCAAAGTTAGTAGTTTGTTGGGAAGCTCTTAAATTGTATATGAAAAATTTAATAAGAATGTTTTATTGAAATAAACTAATCTAGATGTATACAACCGTCAGTGTACAGTGTGAAAAAGATTCAAGTACTTCATCTCCAAGTTCAAAAAGACATGGCGTTACGTGTGGAACTGAAACAGCCACTGTTTTACACCAATGTCTTGTGCCTACACTATTTGCAGGAAAATTCTTCTGAAGAAACAACATCGTTACGGGGTCGGAAACCGCAGTTCTTGATGGAGTTGAAGATGATTTCTTACCGTTATGAGAAAATATACATGTGCAGTTGTACCCTTTTTCTTTTCTTTATAACATGAAAAAAAAAGAGGCGTGGAAAATTATAAAGGGTGTATTAAAAAATAAATAGAACTTCTTATAAAATAGTATAATTCTGATTTACTTGAATCGTATTTATATTTTGAAAAAAATGCTAGAGAGTTCAATCCGCTCGGTGCTGAATACCAAATTATGGATTTACGCCATCTAAATAAGTTTTAAAATGTAATAAATAAAAAGTTATAAATTCTGATTAAAACTAACAATTAAAATATATGTAATCACAGTTTTTAGATTGCAAAAGCTTTTACAATCATTGTGGTAATGTTTGTTGTGTAATTAAATTAAAAATCTAAATACATTTTTATTCTTTATAAATATAGTTATATTTTATTTTATTTTTCAATCAATTATTTTGTTGATTTTTTGTCTTTATTAATTTGAATTTTTAAAAATTATTTTGAGCTAATCCTCAAGACCTAAATTCCTCGTATAATGGATTTTTGCAAATGATCCATAAGGCTCGAGTGACACAACCTGACACAAACTAATTGAACAATGAAATAAGAAGGCACAAAATATGCATAAAAGTAATGAGGATACAATCAGCAAAACAGGGGATCTTTTACATGACATTAAAGGTCCTGTAAGAAGGTCTAATACTATGAGGGTGAAATAAGATTTGCAAGATGTAATTACGAATATCAAAGAAAGTATATATAAGTCAAAGTATGTTAAAGGCAACACAAAAACTAGTCAATCTTCCACAAGTTAATAATGATTTGAGTCCAACTTTATGAAAACAATTTGGAGAGTTTGAATTCAAATGATAAAGCAACAGGTTATGTATGGTTGTATAATTAGTGGAGTATTATTAGTGGAATGATGAGTAATAAGAAGAATGTTAAGCGACATTCCGTGTTAAGAAAAAATCTCAGAGAAAGTATTGTTTGCATTTTTCTACGTAGTAATTAAGTCAGTTTTTATTTTTTATTTAATTTTGAAAGATTAAGTTCTAACACCTTTAGGCCTTAGTAAGGCAAGTTTTGTGTTTTTAAGACTTCTTAAGTCATTTTGATGACTAGTGGAAATATATTACCATGTGTGCCGAGTGGGAAGTTATTATGAACGAAGAGAATTTATGGTAGTGTGAATTTGTTGTGGTGAGAACTTAATTCTTCTGTTTCGAAGGGTCGCTAATTGCTTATGGATTAGTTTGTAATAGTAACATTTTGTACAATACGAAGGCAGGGAATTAGAATATTAGTGAAAATTTGAGTGTTTTTGTAGTATGAGAGTTTCCTTTTTCATCTTAGAGTTAACAACTTTATAGTTCTACTTTTAGTAACAAGTTGTTATTAAATTCAATGACTACAAGTATATTTATGATTTTCAGTTGAAATGGTCGTGACCCATATTTTAATGTAACTTGCGTTCAAATGCAATTTAAAGATTAGTGATAAAAATAAAATGAAAGTAAAAATAAGAGTTTATATCTTTTTACAAAAATACTTTTAACTCAAATCTACGTTTTTACCTGACTTCTAAATATGTATTAATTTAATTTGTGTGAAAAAACTTGAATTCAATCCTCATATAATCACTTGGGAAAGTATAATGAGTTTGAAGACCATCTAAGTTTTGGACGATATACTAATCACATAATCAATTCAAAAAATTGAAACTTTAACAATATTTCAAATCTCACCGGAAAGTTAAAGATTTTAATTATGAAAAAACATAAATTGTTATTAAAGTCAAATTTCTCTTTTGATAAATTTTATTCCATTAACAAATTGCAGTTAGAATTATGTTCTTTTTTTTCTTCTTTTACTTTTTAAGATGATGCTAAGAATTCCTAATGATATGTGAATCAGACAGATAAAAATAACAAGGGAAGAAGGTAATGTGAAAATAACAAATAAGGTGGTGGGTGTGATTTTAAGGTATATTTGTATCTTGTGATTTTGCATGTGTGGTAATTTTTATTGATTGAATTGTGTCTTTATTATGAACACTAAGATCACACATTAAAGCGTAACAGTGAATGATATGCTTTTGTCAATTAAGCATTTAACAAATAATAGTTAGCATTAGAAACTTTTCTGACAAGCTTTTCAGGAACTTTAACCTAACTATAATCCCTTGGTAAGTTCTTGCCGTTAGGTGCCATAGTTATCTTGACGATCGAGTATCTCAGGTGTCTGGTGGATGATTGAAGATGACACAAAGTTACTTTTCTTGACGGAATGTGGTTGAGCCTCAATCTTGTGTTATATTTCATTTAAAAAATAAAATAAAACTAATTTTTAAAATTATGTTTTTTTATTAAAAAACATAAAAATCAACATTTTATTTTAGATACATTATTATAATTACATAAAAAAGATACATCATTATAATAATTTGCAAACATCACAATTTTAATATTTTTTGCTTTTCAGAAAACGGAGTAAAGCAACTAGTGGCAGTGTGTGCTGTGTTCTGGGAGTGGCTTTTGAAGAGAAAAAAAAAAAAATAGCCCTAGCTGCTCAATACTTTTCGAACTTTAACTTTGGACTTTGGAGTGAACTCTCTTACGACTTTAAACAAAAATTCAAACCTCGATGATCTAAATCCAACAATTCTAATTTCCTCATTCTTCTCCACAAAGCGATAGGTTAGTTTCTCAAGAGAAAACAATGTTGCACGAGCTTCTGCTGTCGTTGCTGGGCTACACCGGCGACTTAATCATCGACGGCCGGGACCAGCTCACCGCCGAAACCCCCATCTCCGACGAATGCACTTTCAAGCTCGCCCCCGACATCCCTTTTATCGACCCAAGCGACAGGTTCTTCTCACTGTAACCTTCATTTTTTTATTTTTTTTCTGAACCCCAAGATACAATTCGTTTATTTTGTGGGGGTATTTTTATAATGGGCACTTTGAAAATTGAAATTTTCGAATGGATTGTGTTGTTGGGTGCAGGGAACTTATTGAGAGGATCATCGTGTTGGGGTTTTATTATAGGGAGATGGAGCGGTTTTCAGCAAAGTGTAGGGATTTAAGTTGGATAAGGTCTGCAAATGCGAAACCTTTGGAGAAAAAGGAGAAGGGAAGTGTTTATCGTAGGGCACTAGCCAGTGGCATTGTTGAAATACTCTCAGTTTATAGGTCTGCGGTTCTGCATATTGAGCAGAAGTTGTTGTCTGAAACCATGCCTATCTTGGCAACAGTTACTCAGGGTCTTAACAAGGTCATTTTTTCTGTTCCCACCTTTTATTTTTGTGTGTGTGTGTATTTTGATGTTGGCTTTATTTTCGACTTGCTTTCCAGTTTCTTTGCCTTTTGCCTCCTCTATATGAGCTCATCCTAGAGATTGAGCGTGATGATATTCGTGGAGGTCAGCTTCTTAATCTTCTACATAAGAGATGTCACTGTGGAGTGCCTGAATTACAGACTTGCATGCAAAGGTATGCAATTCTTTTCACGCGTAGTCTTCTTTTGCTGTTGTGTTAGACTAGTAGTCAATAAACATTTGTGGTTTTAAGTCATGAATTTTTTAATGCTGTTAGTCACTACATAGTCTTTAGTGTAGTAAAAAAATTATAGGTGGGAAGAAAAAATATCTAAGACTATCATGTTGGTTGGTTTTCAGGTTAATGATGGATTTCTTTTTGGGTTTGATTTGTTTATTCTGATCCTTAAAACATTGCATCAGTCTTCAGATTACACTCCTGGTTAATTCTTATTATCTTTTTTGGTTATTCTTGTCCAAAGCTTAGGCTTCTTTGGCATGGACACCAGGTCATGTATAACCAGCTTGCATCCTGGATAGTTTATGGGATTCTTCAAGACCAGTATGGAGAGTTTTTCATTAGGAGGTAACTCAGTATTAATTTTTAGTGTGTATACTGTTGATATGCATGTTGTTGTGTTGAAATCAATTATAGAGGTAGACTGACGCGGCGGTGTTGTATTGCAAGAATGCTGATTAGATAATATATACTTTTCATTTATTATCCCAGTATTCCAAGCTTTTTGAAGGGCTAAAGGCCTTTGTTGAAAATTTTTATTTCCACAATTGATGTATCATACTATTAAATTGAATATACAGAATTATTGTTGTCATAAGTTATCAAAACAATTGTAGCCCCTGCTATATTTCAATAGTTTCTGTTATATGCTGTTGTCAGCATGATTTTCCAATGACTAAACATTAACGATACTTATTTGTTTTATCTGTTAGAATGTATGAAAATATCTAATATTATATTGATCATATCTTATAATATCTTAGATTACCCTTTAGGATCAGTTTGCCTATTTTCTCCCTATATTTTAAGATTGATTACCATATTTCACAATCTCATGATTTGTGTCCTGTTAGTTAGGATTATGATTGTAAGGGTTGGTATTCTATGTTTTATGATCACATCATCACATTGTAATACATCACATCATATGAGGTCAGTATCAATTTCATAGTATTTTTGTTTTTTTTTTCTTTCTATTCTGTGTCTCTATACTTAAAACTCCATAATTTCAACATTATCTATTATGTATATACTTAAGAGATTCTATTACCAAAACGATAAAAAGAAAGGTTTTATCACCTCCAATCCCTCCCCTCCAAACTAGAAAAAAACTATGTGCTAAAATATATGACGTGTTTGGTACATGAAAATTAATTTATCTGGATATTAGTTCATCCTCTCCTTTCAAACTTTGTGATTTTTTGGTTGCATTGATAATTTCTTGTTTCTTATGTTTTGAGATCTTTTATTTGCAATTATATACTTGACCTGATTCGTTTGCTTTTCAGGCAAGAAGATAGAGATGTAGAAAATAGCTCATCTCATCCGGACATCTCTGAAAAGTTGGCACGCATGTCAACTGATGATGCATCTTTGACTGATTGGCACTTGGGCTTTCACATTTCTTTGGTAATTGCTCTCGTTATTGGCTAGTTCTGGACATGTCATGAGACTGAGCGATTTCCTTTGGGTGTGACTGTTTCAAGGTTTAAAATTTATTGCTGAGAATGTGAACTTTGGAATGTTATATTCCCATGATTGTTATGGGCCATAAAAAAGTATTCCTAGGTATTGTTCGGGCCTGGGAAAGTAGTAATACCTTGATTTACTTAATTTGTGTTCCTATGCTAGGGTTGGGAAAGTTATACTCGTAGGAATACGGAAAGTTATTTTCTATCCCAACTATAACTTCCATTTCTACTTACTTTTTATTCTAATCATTTTGAATTTTAAAAGATATTCCTAGGAATATTAAAATCTAACCAAACATATTTTTTAATTTACTCAGAAATAATATTTCTGGTTATAGTAGTCCTAGGAATGTCATTCCTTGGAATGCAGAATTATACCTTGAAACGGATGTCATCTTTTTGATGAATATTGTTTTGGCTCTTAGTGTTTGTAGCACTCTTTTTTGTATCAATGGCATTCCATGTCTCATTTTTTAATGAATGGGATTTTGTCCAGTTTAATACATGAAGTTCTTATTGTCCTTTACTTTAGATCGACAGGTCACCTGGTGTTTATGCATACAATTTTTATTGTTTACATATTTTGTTTTGCAGGATATGCTGCCTGAATATATACCTATGCGTGTTGCTGAATCAATTCTTTTTGCTGGCAAAGCTGTTAGGGTTCTGCGAAATCCAAGTCCTTCCTTCCAGTCTGGGGATGCTGTGCATCCTCAAATGCCTAAAAGCTTTCAGAAAATACATGGATTAGCAGGGCGTTTTCATTTTCAGAGGGAACCTGCAATTAATATGGGAATGGGAGAAGATTTGCTTCCACAATCTGAGGCAGATAAGATTGAAGCAATGCTTCTGAACCTAAAGGTTTTCATGTAGTTGGATTGTTGGCACCCTTTTATCTGGTTTACTTCAATGGTTTTAACGAACTGACTAATAAGTCTTTCTTTACTATTAACATTTCCAGTTAGTTTTTAAGCAAACTCATTAACTTTCCCCAGGAATCATCTGAATTTCATAAAAGATCATTTGAATGTGCTGTGGACTCTGTTCAGGCCATTGCAGCTAGTCATCTCTGGCAGGTGCTTAACATAATCTCCTGGTTCATGTATTTATTAGTTTTTAGAGCATTTATTTTCAGAAACTTCAATTTCTATTCCCTCCATGTCTGCAGCTTGTGGTGGTACGTGCTGACTTGAATGGCCACCTGAAGGCCTTAAAAGACTATTTTCTTTTGGCAAAAGGAGATTTCTTCCAGGTAAATCTTGAGATGTTATCTATACCAACATTTTGACTGGCAATGAGTATCTGTCAACTTGCCCATTTTTTCTATTTGTGTTAAAGAAAAGACTGTTTATTATCTTTAAAGCTTGGCATTTGTTTGAAATGGAAGTGAGAGAAGATGAACAGTTGGGGTTGGGGCATGGGGGTGATATGACCAAGAGTGCTTACCACCATGCCAACTCTTGACAAATAGCACCCTGCATCTGATG
The DNA here is from genome assembly GCF_004193775.1 of Glycine soja. Classification (NCBI taxonomy): domain Eukaryota; kingdom Viridiplantae; phylum Streptophyta; class Magnoliopsida; order Fabales; family Fabaceae; genus Glycine; species Glycine soja. Next base: position 1,653,335 of record NC_041011.1, read on the forward strand.
GGGCCCTTTCCTATTTAAGCCATAGGAAATGGGTCATTGGGTTGAACTTGACCCACAGACTCAACATGTCCCCTTGTGACCCTTTGGGCATGTCAAGGGGAATAGGAGTTTTGAACTTTTGATAACTATCCATCCATCAAATAGTGATTTCAATGATATGTTTTCTCCTTTTCTGCATGTGTTTGTTTTAACCCTTGAAAGTGATTATATTGGTTTTATCATTATCCTTGTGTGTTTGTGTCTATGGCCATATCATATGACATTACTTGTAAATTGTCATCAATTTATATGTAGTGAAATTTACGGTGGATTACTTTATTTTGATAGTAGCTTGAGTAATTTGTAATTGATTATAAATTATAAATTATGTTAGATGAGTTTCCCCCTGTCATTCACTCATTCTTAGATTTCCAACATTTGCATTGTTCATTATTTTTTGAATGATCTATTTGAGAATGGTAAAAAATATTTGTTTGATTTCTGAACTAGTAAATAATTCAGTTACAAGATAGGAGATGTTGCAAATTCGTTTAAACTTTAAACTACAAAATCAACATTGGGCAGTGCCTTGTCTATATCCTATGCCTTGGATATGCAACAGTTGCTGAGGTTCATACTTCAGTTTATCTTGTAATTTTAATGAAATTATACTGACATCTTTGATTTACTCATTATTTTCTGTGCAAGTGTTTCCTTGAGGAAAGTCGTCAGTTAATGCGATTGCCACCACGTCAGTCAACAGCTGAAGCTGATCTTATGGTCCCATTTCAGCTGGTTTGTTTACCTTATGATATGATTTTTTGGCTTAATGCCATTCACCTTTTAGTTACATCAGCATGTTCATGTTTTTAGATGCATTAACAAAGCTTAATTGCAATTCCATTGGAATGTAGGCTGCATTAAAAACTATTGGTGAAGAAGACAAATATTTCTCTAAAGTGTCCTTGCGGTTAGGATCCCAATTCATTATTTTTCCTTCCATTTTTGCTAGCTTCATGCTGAGTTGTTATGAACTCTATGTGCTAAAATGTCCTCTTTCTCTTCTAGGATGCCATCTTTTGGAATCACAGTTAAACCTTCCCTATTGGATTTACCAAAGCCAACCTCTTCTATAGATGGTAGCTCTGGTGCTTCACTTTCAAATGCTTCGTCAGAAGTGTCAGTAGATGGTTGGGATGGTATTGCTCTTGAATATTCTGTTGATTGGCCTTTGCATTTGTTCTTTACTCAAGAAGTCCTCTCTAAGTAAGTTTCTACCGCTAATGTCCTGCGGCCAAGGGTTTATTGACTTATTCTTTTTCTCTTGCTATTATTTTATACAAGGGTTTATTGACTTATTCTTTTTCTCTTGCTATTATTTTATACACTAGATCTAACTGGAAACCCTTTATGGTATAAAACTTCTTAAAAAGTGTCATGGCATTGTAAACAAAGTGTGCAAGTGTACTAATTTGTCAAAGTAATATTAAAACGGCAAAAAGAAGTTCCCTTGACATCTCTTCATCTGTAAAGAATTGTCGATGTGAAAAACACAGACAAAAGGTTGATCTTTGAATAGGAAAAAGAGTGGATCCGTAGGGTCCCAAATGAATTGGCTTATTTGAAAAAAGTAGGGACTTTGATTGTGCTCAGAGTTTGTAGATACTGGGTTTTAAGCGAATAGATGACTAAACTGAATATTTTTCAAAGTGATTGTGCCGAAATGTAAACTTCAACCATAACAGTGGATAGGAAAGTGGAGCAAGATACAAGAGACAAGAAAACAAACACTTGGAGGTGGAAAATGATATTTGGTGCAGGTATTTGGAAAAATGTTGGGCGTTTGATTACTCTTGATGCAATGTTAAGGATTTTTCACCATTTAAAGTTATTCCGACTATTACCTTCATCAATTAAACTACTCTAACCATGATTCCTCATGGGAAAGAGCCTAAATCACCTAATTTCACTCCTAATCTCTTAAGAGCTAAACCAAATAATTTGCTTAAAGATGCATAAATAAGGCTTAATAACACCACTCTTAGGGTAAAAACATTTCCCAATGATTAAAACCCTATAATATACATGTGAATGGATGATCAAACCATAAACAAGACAATAAACTTAGAAAGGAAACAATAATATTGAAATAACATTAAATGGATAGTAAAAATCATTACATTAAAGAGTATTTGGTATACAAACCCCCAACAATGGGTAATTTAGTCTCTCATAGTCATGAGAGGTTCAAAAACAAAAGATGAAACTAGGAAAATGGAAGAGCTCCCAAAGTGGATGTTTTTGCTTCAGGGCATGCCCTAAAAATCTCTCCAAAAAGCACAATGCCTCTTTTTATATCCTTCAAAATGCTGCACTGTTATGTTTTTCGAAAAATCACTGTGCGCTAAGCCTGCATATGCGCGTTGAGCGCACATGCATAGTATAAATTGGCTTAAGTGACCACGTGCTAAGCTTCCAAATGTACGCTTAGCGCACATGCATGATACAATTGGCTTCTAGCTTGGCTTCTCGTGCTGAGCACGCTGCTCCAATTCTTCATACATTTTCCATTTTTCTGTTGATGTATCCAAAACTCTACAAAATAAAAACTCTGTAAAATTACTAACTTTAGCATTCTTAAGATAAAAACTCAAAAGAATCTAAATTTCTATCTTTTTAAGTCAAAAGAAGCATCAAAAGAGAAGAAATTAGATAATTGTATGTAATTTAAGTGCACAAACTATGTATGCATAGCAATTATCAGCAAGATGTACGACTGTTACATTATCAAAAGGATCGTTAGTTTAAAAGATATATATTATTTATGTATAGGGGATATATCTTTTGAAACCACTGGTTTAGTTTTATTATGAACAAATGTGGACCGTTGGATAATCTGGCTTAAATGGTTAAAGATTGAAAGAGTGTTTGAAAAAGTCACGTGACTGTGTTTTAATGTTCACCATGTATTATTCAATAATCACTTAATCAGGATTTGTTCCCTCCCTCTCGTACTATAACAATGCTTTGGTATTATGGCTTCTTTATATAATCAGTTAAGCACTTATTGAAGAAGAAAATAAAAATGAATTAAACTTCCTTCATAGTTGAATATAAGCTGATGCACATCAGCTATTGGAGAAGTTAGATTAACGAGAGAGCTTTTATTAAAGTTGAAGTGCATAAATTGATTTTAACTTCTGGTAGAAGCTTCATCAATTTTACCTTTTGTATTTTCTTTTCAAAGTACTTATGGAGAAGTTTATTCAAATAAGGCCTTTATATCGTAATATACTTGAGATGTTATTTCTAGTTCAGTAACTTTTCTGCACAAATAACACTTTTTACAGGTACCTAAGAATATTCCAATACTTACTACGGCTCAAACGAACACAAATGGAGTTGGAGAAATTATGGGCATCTGTAATGCACCAATATCATAGTGATTTTCCCAAACACCGAAATGATCAAGAAAAGTGCTCAGAAGCACAGCAGAAACGACAGCGGTTTCGACCGATGTGGCGTGTTAGAGAACATATGGCATTCTTGGTCAGAAATCTCCAATTTTATATTCAGGTTGTCATTTCATTCATATCTTGTCTTTGATTTTAAATTTATTATACTATTATTATAAATTATCATCATCAATATTTTTAGCAAAAAAAATAAATTCAATTTGAGTTTGGTTTGAGCAAAAGCACAATGATGGTATCCTAATTACAATTTTTTGGTGTGTACTGTACCTTTTTATGACGAATAAAATGCCTGTTTAACATTTAAAATTGTGCTTTCCTTTGCAGGTTGATGTGATAGAGTCTCAATGGAATATTTTGCAATCTCATATTCAAGAGTCTCATGATTTTACAGAACTTGTGGGCTTTCATCAAGAGTAATAATTTCTCTATTGCATGTTTAGTTTTTACATTTTATAGTGGCATAAAATTGTTTTTCTTGTCGAACTATTTCACATGCATACTATCAATACCAGCATGATCATATTTATCCAAATTAAATTCAGCTCTTAGTGACCATTGACTCAGTAGGCCAACTTTTATCCTATTGCTGTCACCTACAGGGATCATATTTTTACTTTTGTGGTCAAAGATAACTTAGTTTTTCACTTTGCTGTTATTGAGTATGGATAGTAACAGTAGATCAAAAAGCAGCTTCCTTTACCCTGAACTAGCAGTTTAATGAGAAATAGGGAAGCATTTGTCAGGTGCCACATTGTTTAAACTGTTTATTGCTCTGTGAATTATAAACTAGTTAGTGTGGTTTGTTGTATGCCTTCTGGTGGCTATTTTACCTAAATATTGCTAATTAGTTCATCATGCTATTTGACTTTAATGTCTCCTACAGGTATCTGTCAGCCTTAATTTCACAAACTTTCTTGGACATTGGTTCTGTGTCAAGGATACTGGATAGTATCATGAAGCTTTGCCTGCAATTTTGCTGGAATATTGAGAACCAAGATAACTGTTCAAATACTTCTGAACTGGAGCATATAGCTGAGGTGATATGCATTGCTGGTTTTGTTTGCCAAATAACCGTACAGGAATAAGTATCTCAATAAAGCCATTATTTTCCTCATACAACTTCATATATTAAAATTAGTAGGCTCAATTATCTGAACCTTTTTTAATTAAGAGGGAGAAAAACTTAAAAACTATACTAATTAATGATCATCTTATTCAATCTGTGTCATGTGCATTCTTGCTGTAATATTATGATATATTATGAATAGCAGAAAAATGCTCTGCTTTTTTTTTTTTGACTCACCTTTCTCCATATAATTTCATTATAACTTAATAATCAATGATGTGGGTAAGGTTATGATGATAAATCTGTGAATTCTATAGCTGTATCTCTTAGATCTACCATAAGACAGGCTAAATTGGCTTTGAGGAACTTGAGAATTGACTTCTAAACAATATTAATTATCAACAATTGAACTTGTCTGGTAGTAGTCAGAAAAAGTACAATATAGTTGCTTCTTTATGGTTCTGTTTCCCACAAGCCTCCTTTTTTAGTGGAAGCTGGCATAAATTTATATGGAAATATATGCTTGAGCGTTTCTATTTCCCTTCAGATATCTGAAGTACTACCTCCTTTGACTCAATGAACAAGAAATGAAAAATTACGAATTATGTCATTTATTCTTAAATGTATACTGTCAAAAGTTGAACTTTCTCTCTTCACTTTAGATGTATTCATAGAAATTTACTCTAACCGGGGCTAAATTGCTGGGGCAGATATATATTTAAATGCAATCTGTGTGTCTAATGAATAAAGGCACATCCATTTTTCCTCCCTGTCTCACCTGATTGGACCTTTTCAAATTACTCGTTACATTTCTATATTTTAGATTTAGATAAGATCTCCGTCCTTTACTGAAATCTATTGTTTTGACTGTTCATTTATTATGTTTGTTTTATCTAACCAAACATCTATAGGAATTCAACAAGAAATCAAATTCCTTGTACACTATACTGCGCAGCAGCAGGCTTGCTGGAAGTCAGCGGGCACCCTTTTTGAGACGTTTTCTCTTGCGGTTAAATCTGAATTCCTTCTTTGAGGTAAAACAATCAGATAGATAATTAGTCTCACTGTTTAACTTTAGATCAATGTTTCTTATTGTTGTTTGTTATTTTGTCCCTTAACAGGCAACTGCTGCAAGGGGGGTTCTGAATGTTGTTAGGCCACGCCCTACACTTCCTGTTTAACTTTAGATCATTAGATTTGCTGGTTCAGCCTTCACTTGGGATCTGAAATTTCTACTTTTTTTTTGGGTTAAATCTGGTTCTTTTTGTTTTCTATCCTCTTCATTGTCTAAAAAATCAATTTTGGTTGTGATTAAAATTCAATTTTGTTTTTGTACGGTTCTGGATATTGTTTTCTTCATGTTCTTCTTCTGCAATGAGATTCATTTGGTTTCCCTCTTTTTTTAGTTGTTCATTGATGTAAGGACAATGTGTGGGATATTGTATTTTATTGTTAAGGAACGGGTGCTTGCTGACGAAACTCACTTCTCTCCGTTGAAAAAACCCTGTATGTCCCGTAGACTCTCTCCAATGGTGGTTTCTTCTAAGAGACACTCTCTCCAATGGTGGTTTCTTCTAAGAGACGGTTTCTTCACTTAAGAAACTCTCCAAGGAATCCCAATGGAGATGCTCTAAATGGTATTCTTCCCAAATCCCACATGGTTAGGTTGCTTGTGGAAACGCCCTCCCACCCAAAACACATTTTATAATCTGAATTTGCCCTATTGCCATTATATCCTCTAACTCTTCTTTATATCAGGTGATACCAATGGAATATGATAGAATAAGCCAATTATTCTGAGTTGCTCTTATTTCAATAAGACAAACAAAACAAAATGAATATGCAGAGCAGCAACCGTATAACTATATTTTCAAATTTCAAGATAAGCTAAAACCTTTTGATTTGTCCCTACTGTGGAATATTCTATTACTATGCCATCATTCAGACAACACATGCACTACTCCCGTAGGGGCAGCTAGCTCATAATCAATCAAGTAATTTATATACGAACAAAAATATTAAAAATCTTCCTTTATATAATAAAGTGCTAAACTAACCATCACAAATGCACAGCTGAGAAAAAATAAAGAGTCATTATAATTATATATTTATTTTTTATTTTGTCTCTTTTATTTCATATTTTTTACTTTATATTTCATCACATCATGTATTATATTTTTCTTTTTTAAAACTTTAGCTTCTTTTCATCTATACACCTAAAAACAGGTGTACGATAGACATTTTCCAAAAATAAAACACCAACGATAAGGAGAAATTGGAGAATACAAATCATTGTGTAGTGTATGCATGAACCGAACGCCAAGTAAAAATGCAAACAGAAAAAAAAAAAAAAAAGGTTAGGTAGGTGGGGGGTGTAGGTGGCTGGCCTACAAAGAATATTAAAAAGCACTCAATGCAAAGGTAGATGAGATGAACCATTAACAAACTTAGTTTATGAGCATGTAATAAAAAAAAAAGCAAAATTAGTTATAAAAAAATGTTTATTTTAGTCTTATTATAGTAATTTTAGAAAATAAAATAACAAGGAGAAAATTAAAATAAATACGGTTTAACAATTCAAAAAATGAAAATGAATCTGAGATAAATAAAAAGGCATGATAATGGTATAATCCATAGATAGCAGATAAGGCATAAGGGAAGAAGAGGTTTTCGTTTGGTTAAGCAAGATGGATTTGGAAGCAGAGAAAGAGCATGAAGCTGCATTTGCAGTGGCCTCACTCTCCCTCTCTCTCCCCACCATTTTCCCCTTCGTCCAACCCAAGAATATCCCATCAACCACCCTTCAACCAACCAAGCTCAAAGTCCCAACCCAAGCCTCATCCCTCACACACCTTTCTCTCTCCACCACCACTCCTCCTCCTTCCAAAACCTCCTTCAAATCCACCGTCTCCGCCAACCCCCTCCACGCCCCTCTCTCCCTCGCTCCCCACCGCCCCCGCGACCCTTCCAACGCCGCCGCCCTCCGCCGCGCCGCCGTCGTCTGGTTCCGCAACGACCTCCGCCTCCTCGACAATGAGTGCCTCACCGCCGCCAACAACGACTCCCTCTCCGTCCTCCCCGTCTACTGCTTCGACCCCTCCGACTACGGCAAGTCGGCATCCGGCTTCGACAAGACCGGCCCCTACCGCGCCGCCTTCCTCATCGACTCCGTCTCCGACCTCCGCCGCAGCCTCCAGGCGCGCGGCTCCGATCTCGTCGTGCGCGTCGGGAAGCCCGAGACGGTGCTGGTGGAGCTCGCCAAGGCCGTCGGTGCCGATGCCGTGTACGCCCACCGCGAGGTCTCGCACGACGAGGCGAAGGCGGAGGAGAAGGTGGAGGCGGCGATGAAGGAGGAGAATGTGGAGGTGAAGTACTTCTGGGGAAGCACGTTGTATCACGTGGACGATTTGCCTTTTCAATTGGAGGACATGCCTTCCAATTACGGAGGGTTTAGGGATAGGGTTCAGAAATTGGAGGTAAGGAAGACAATTGAAGCTTTAGATCATCTTAAGGGAATGCCTTCTCGCGGTGATTTTGAGCTTGGGGAGATTCCTTCCTTAATGGACCTTGGCCTTAATCCATCTGCAACAATGTCACAGGTTTTGTATTTTAACCACCTTTTCCTCCTTCCCAACCAACCTTATATCTCCGCTTTTTATTTTTAACTTGTTGTGTCTTTGTTTCTATGCATTCTTGTGTTAGCATCAATGGTTTATATATATATTGGTTGCTAATTGTTATCATTTTGCAGGATGGGAAGTTTGGTGCCAATGCTTCTATGATAGGAGGGGAGACTGAGGCACTGCAGAGGCTCAAAAAATTTGCAGCTGAGTGTGCAGCTCAGCCAAACAAGGGGTTTAAGGATGGGACACAGAGTATATATGGTGCCAACTTCTCCTGCAAGATTTCTCCGTGGTTGGCAATGGGATGCCTCTCCCCTCGCACGATGTATGAAGAACTAAAGAAGACTACCAGCAGGTCTGTGGTCTTTTTGTGTTGTTCTGTTTGAGGGTATTATTGTTCTTGGTATGAATAGGGTGTATACTCACTGGTGAATTGTATTACTGACAGAGCCATTTCTGCTTCGGCGGACAAGAACGATGGTGGTAATGGCTCGTCCAGAAACGGTATAAATTGGTTGATGTTTGAGTTGCTATGGAGGGACTTCTTTAGGTAAATATTTTTTGTGCACTTGTTTTTTGGCTTTGCTTGGAACTTCAGTATACATTTTTCTTTGCATGAGATATATGGAAATGGCAATGGTCCTATAGCATTTTCATAGTTATAAATTATTTACTTTGTATCATAATATTTAAAATAGCGGTCATCCTGCTATAGCATTTTCATAGTTAGCTGTGGCACACCACTATCCGAGATTGATTACTATGCTTATAATATTGCTCTCCTATTTTTTTCAAAAGGATGAAGTTAGTAGTGTTCCAATGTTTTTAAATAACCATTATAGCACCACCATATTGCCATAACATCATAATGTGGCATTGTCCGACCTTTCTGTCATAAGCAATTTTTGAAGGGAGGCCTGTTATGGCAGTGCCATTGGAAATGGCGTGTTTATATGGTGGAATTTTGGCCTTGTGACATGTTCTGCCGTCCGCTATTGATAACCTTTTTAGTGTGCACGGGAAAGTTGCAAACACTCATATCTAAAACATATCCATGACTGCAATTGCAACCACAATGTCAAGGTTTTTAGGGTCTTTGTAATTGCATTTGTGGCTGCCTTAACTGCATTTGTCTGCAATTTTCTAGATGGATTCATAATTGTGACTGCAATTTAAAAACCTTGATATCAACTATTTGCCTTTCACGTGCACTTTTTAAATGATTCTCTTGTCTAAGTTTATCTCATTCCCCTTACCTAGAAATGTAAGGGTGGCCTTGTGGTTCTTGAAATCGTGGAGAACATAATATTTCCTATTTGACCAAATAACGATCAAGTTTTGCTTGAGATTACAACTTAATGATTTGCCTTCTGTTATCTGCTTTGTTAATTGTTATCATACAGAGTGATAGTATTGTAAATAACATATATTGCTGTGTTATTCACTTATTTGTCAGCAAAACATTATTTATGGATACTGTTTCTGGCAATAGACGGGTATATATAGTCTGATTTTTGAATTTTTTTATCTTGTTGATTTGTCCAGGTTTATAACAAAAAAATACAGTTCTGCAAAGAAACAGCTGGAAGCTGCTCCGGTCACTGCATGTGCTGGAGCATATGCTTAAGCTGGAAGTTCTAGTGGGCATTAAAGAGTTTGTTTCAGGGTGTGGGTTGGTTCCCTACGCAGACATGGCAGTAGGGTGCTGGATGAACAAGATTTGGTTCCCCTTCTGAAGTTCTGTTGTAACTGACAGATACATTATATTTCAATATGGAAGCTTTACATTATTTTCTCGAAGGCAAGTGTTGGTATTCTTAGAGTAACATTTCGTCTGCATCGGGCATCTTTTGAGTAGATCTTTGAGTCCAAAATTCATGTCTTTGTCTCTCCCCCAGTAACTCGATATTGTGGGTGAAATTTGAAAATTAAAAATGGATGTAATTACTACGGCATCTATATTTTTAATAATACCAGGATGAATTCTCTGGGTTTTTTCAGTTATGATTAAGAAAGCTGGTTAGATAAGAATTATACAATCAATTTTGATGAGAGCGGAAAGAAATTTAATACTATATTAGTTAGACAAATGAAAGCATAACCAAGAGTAACACAACATCGTTTAAGTGGATATATAAAGAAAAAGAAAAATTCCAACAAAAATTGAGTATTTTTTTGTTACAAAAATATCAGTATTTATTTAATACAGTACATGAAAAGAAAGAAAAAACCCAACTAGTCCGTCAGCGTGACGAACAGCCATGAGCCCATGATGACTGGAGAGGGCACCGGGAAAACATAATGCACCTAAGGATATTGCCAAGGATCTATACAATAAATTTGCTATATACAATTCTAAATGAATCCAGAAACCTTGAGTGACGATAGTACAACAAAAATAATCCACAACAACATGAAGAACGCACAGGTAATCCATGCCCAGAGCCTAGGCCCTCCTAGCTCTGCGCCAAAAATTATACGCCTTAAAACCAAAACTAAGATACACCCGACAGAAGTGGAGAAGAAAACAATCAACGAAAAGCTTAGTCCCCCTGCATTTTGGATTCTGAGAGGTTCTCTATATGCTATGAAGTTGTACAAAGTATCAATAAGCCATGGAACACCAATACCAACATATATATTCACCGAATTGCTACAAAAAGAATAAATAACGAAGTTAATAACCAACTTCATCAACACAAAAAATGATTTGGCAAGTCATAAAGCAACTGATGGTTTCATCTATGCTTCACAAATGCAGGATTCATATGGGTATAAACTATAAAATAAAAGAGGACAAACATCTTACAAAATAATGAAATTTCAATTTGAAATTCTAGCAAATAATTTTAGTTACTTTTACAGCATAATTTTAGTTATTTAGAAGCCATTACTAGCATTTTTATATTAGTATGTAAGATTCCCTAGTGAATAAATAATAATTGTAGAACTGAGATTTCTGCATTACTGGGTATTCCATGTATATATTGAATTATTTCTAATTGTCATGAATATAGATTTTTTTTTTTTAATTCTGAAATTTGACTTGAAGGAAAAAGTATTCCTGTTACATTCAAAAACTGTATTCATAGATCAACACTTGTAATAATTACAAAACTCAGGTCCAATTAGTCCTGTGGTCTTTCAATTAAATTTCTTCTTAACAAATAAATAACTCTACCTATGTTCATAAGTGTCATTCTTTTTGTGCAATTAAAACATAGCATGATACATACATACATACATACTTAATGAACTTCCATAAGCCTGCTCCACAATATTTATATTTTCTATTTAGGACTAAACTTTACCATTATCGATCAAATTATATTTCAAAATCAGATGAGATGCAAGAAACATATAATCATGCCAATAAGGGGTTGAACCAATATCAACCAAATAATAACATCCTTTTGGAATCAAAAGAATTAAGAATGCTAAGAATATTATTAACTACTAATATGCTTCCTCAAGAAAAGTGTTAAGGCAAATCATGATGTAATGATGACATGTGACTGTTTCCTAAAGCAAGAATGAGGTAAATGTTGAGATGGAAAACCTGCAAGTGATGTTTGCAATTGCAGAATCAGCAGTTTTTTGACGTTCTGCAGCAATTTTGCTTGCCACTAGATCAGGCCATGAGGTTCCACTGGCTAGGGCTGTAAATGCTATCACGTAAGCATTTATCCCTGTCAAAGAGGGGGGAAAAAAGAACTAAGATATGCAGAACTGACATTAAAAAAGGCTACTTTGGATCTATATTGATCTGTAAAGAAGAGAACAGGAGTATCATTGAGTGAGAAAGAAAACCTGTGACACAACTTATAACATCTGTGATCTTAGTCACAACGTAAGCTATCCCAGAGATGAAAAGCAGAGAGCAAATGAAGGAGATCCATCCATGAGCAATTTGGCATGGAGGAACAAATGCAAACAGAAACCTCCAAGGTAAAATCAGCAATTGCCAGAAAATACAAGCTAAGCGGAGACATGCATTTTTTATTTTTTTTGATTCTGGTCTCAACAACTGTTGAACAAATTATAGACTGGTATTGAGAAATTGACAATATAATGTCGGAATTCTACATAAGTGAATTTATTGACAGTTAATAATCATATAACTCATTTAAGAACACATTAAAACGTAAAGGTTGTGCTTAACTATGTCCTACAAAGTGTGTATGTGACATTTATGTGGGTATATATATGAGAAGATCAATTGCACTATCACTAGAAAATACACTTTAACAGAAGAAGCCCATATCCACGTCTTCAAATCCATAATACCACTAAAACTACCTGATTAACTGAATCATAGTAACAGTATTACTAGCAACGTTCATGAATCTGTGACAAGATCTTGCTCCAACTAGTTTTGTAAAAAAAATTGGATTTTGAAGAGCTTAACAATGTCAATTGATAAGGAGTAAGATTTAGTTGTGGTTGATGCTATTCTTGAATCTATGATATCAGCATTTAACCTTAAAGATACACTTGCAACATAAAACGAAATACCCTCAGTGCATCCAGAAATTGCTGTCTCCAAATTGTAAGCAAGTGTGTATCCACCAATGTCGTTTCCTTAGCTTTGTCCAAAATTTCAGCCTCATCATTTATTGAAGGTACTCTGGCATATAATGGATCTGCAAATTATAAAATTTGGACAAAAGATGGTTCTGACATTTCAGGATGTTTCTAATTCTGAGCAAATTGTTTCAGAAGAAGAAAAATTTGTGCTAAGTCAAGCCAATTTTCACTACATTAAGGTGGGAGACCTACCCGTGGGGTTTTCTGAATGAATGGAAAAAATATCAACAGTGTCCCCATTTTCTTCATTAACATGCTTTATATCAGAGAAATCCACCTCCGCATGGGCTTCATGTTGAAAATAAGGAGTCTCTTCCGGCACCCAATCCTCTGGCCTCTCATCTCTTGCACTTTAAATAAAATATAAGGCATCAAAATCAAGATTCAATTGGACCATGAAATTTTAATTTAAATATAATAAAAAGAAGCAAGTAGAAGCACATACATAGGTAGAGAAATATATGGCCAACGTTTGTCTTGAGCATAAGCATGAGTCAATAGTAATCCGTATTGCAGTACAGTCAACAATGCCTCCCAGAGAGTCACAACGTTTGGAGTCCATACCTACATTCAGTTTCTTGATGAGTATTCCACAAGAAGAATAAGAACGGTGAAGAATTAAACAAGCAAAGTGATAATATTAATACAGTTAAACAAGATATGCGTTGTTTTCTAAATACTTTTGTTTTTAAACTTATCTAACCTTAAGTATGAGTAGAAGAATTATAATTGTTCTGACTTGCTGATTGGGACACAAGATTGTATAGGATATTCAGGGCTAACTTAGGAGATGCAAATGCACTTATAGATATTGGCCATGAAAACCTAAGAACTACATCTAACATTCTTGGAAGTGAGAGACAGTCTCAGAAGTTTTCTCTCACTATCTTTCCCTAAATTTTTAGGTTACCTACAATTTCTAAGGCAAGAAGTCTTCTAGTGAGAAATGTAGGCCCAGATTAGAGTTCTTACACAACCAGAAATGAGCTAATGAAAATAAGAAGGAAACTAATAATACATATTTAAGAAGTTCTAAACAGAAGAGTGTGGGTATATTACCTCCAAAATTATGTATAACCAAATGTAAGCCCAGAATGACCAAAACAGCTCCACCAGCCATACTCCTAGATCAGCAATCTTCTTCAGCTCTCCTGCTTTTGGAACTACTACACAAACAGCGTGGATGGGGAACAGGTCAAATGCTGCAGAACCAACAAGTGTTCCGGGTCCCAAACCTGAATATTCAGCAGTTATAGTTATTACATTGCTTAACAATCTAATGCCCCTCAACAATTCCAGAAAGAATTAAGATCACAATAAAACAAATACTACAGCATCAAATATTATTCAAAAGGAAGAAAGTCACTGCAAGCACTAGAGTGACTCATTCGAACAACTATTTGCACTTCCCAGCATTAAAAACCAAATTTGAATAATCAATTAGTCAGCAACAACTTTGTTGTAGTAAAACATGTTTCCAATCACATCAAAGATAGAAAAGCTGGAGGAACAAATTAGTGATATAATTGACATGCTTTATCCTTATAAAGTTATAATAATACAAGCGAAAGCAAGATGCTAACTTGTGTTTCTAGGGACTAGTAAGCTTGAGACAAATTTTTATGAACACAAAGTCAGTCTTGAAAGCACATCTCACTTTTTTTCATTGCATTTTGAATTTTTGAAATAAAAGTCATTTTATTTGAATATTCCTTTTATAACTTTTGTACCTCTGATATCTTTCTTTCCACTTGATACATAGAGCACCATGCTGTCTAACATAAGCTAAAAAGATCTTCTAACATAAAGTGTATAGAAGAATTTATGCATACAAGCATGTATGTTTTCCTTAAAGGCTGTTGGCAACTAACCCATCATGAAATTCTATAGGTACAGCAGGAACACAATAAAGAGTAATCAGAGTTGGAGTCAGAAAGTTTTCCAAGAGGTAATAATACAAGGAAAATAATGAGAAATTAATTGCTTGGTCTATTAACATTTGTTCAGAAATTTGAGGGAATTACAACTTACAAGGGGGAGAAGCAAATTCTTCAAAATATACGTATCAGTATTCTATATGTAGCCTACCAAATAAATGAAATTTTATCTATAAAATGACAGTGTCTGTCAAAGTAGAAAGACAAAGGATTAAAAACATAAAAAGTAGTAGCAAAAATTATTACTTATTGACATATACTCCCTAAATTTCAAATCTACCAAGATGATAATCAAGAAACAAATCAAACTTGATTCTAATACTCTCACAAAAAAAGGAGCAGAACAAAAGCTTTGAAAAACAAACCTCCAGCATACAGCTTCCCTATGTTTTGTATAGCATCAATGGTGGCTAATGATATCTGGGGAAAGCTAGTTCCAAAGGCCAACAAGCTAATATCCGCAATAGTGTAATTCCAAACTTTTTCATGCCTAATAGTTTCAGTTTTAGTAACAGGATCTACCTCCACTACCTTCCTTGTGTGCTTGACCACATTTTCCATCGATTGAAAAAAGCGAGCAGTTATAGCCGATAATCCGATAAAACAATAAGCAAGGCAAAGGAAGTAAAAAAATGCCCGAAAATTATCTCCAAGGGTAGTTTCTCCGCCAAAAATTAAGTAGCTTTCACACTTTTCGTGCCCCAGTATGTTGGAAAAGGGAACCATTCTTTCGGCCTCTTTTGGCAGTGAGGTGTCACTCAGTACAAATTGCGGTTTAATTATGAGACTTCACGCAAGAAAACATTCACAATCCCTGTTAAAACAAGTCGGTTATTAGAAGACAAACTGAAAAGTAAAATTGATCATAAGTCAAAACATTCTATTGCTTAAACAACACGAGATCCGTTTTCAATTTTGATAAAACAATCATTCAACTGGCAACATGAGCACGCTTAAGTAGAGTCACTCAGCTTCTACTAATAGTAGATTCAGAAGAATTAATATTTGTTATTTTCTTTTTTCGAAGTTGTAAAACTAATCACTAGCTGGTACAGGAGTTCGAGCACGGAATGATTGAGTGCATTCAGAAAGGGAAAAAGGCATGATCTAAAATAAAGATACAAATGCAAACTATGGATTTTGATGTGAGAATTAGAAGTGCAAATTCAGAAAGAGAAGTACCGACGATCTGACCGGCGAAGGCAGAGTTCGCCGGAGTTGATCGCAGGGACTTTTTTCAGGCGAAAACGATTTTTGTTACTTGAAGAAAACAAAAATGGAGCAGAAACTGGATTCGGGAATAAGCTTTTTATAGAACGTGGTGTTGCAAGGTGAAGCTTGTTCTGTGTGTCAAAAAACTTATAAATGATAAATTATTTGCCCATTTCCCTTGAAACTAGAAATCACAACCGCGCGCCCAAACATTGCTGCTTGGATCACACGGGAGATATAGCATACATTATTATAGAGTTTTTTTTTACTGTTTAAAAATTTATTTAAAATGATTTAAGAACTTAAAATAAAATAAATATAATTTATAAAAATTAAATTAAAGAAATACTTTTTCAATAATAAAATATAAAAAATACTGTAACAACTAAAAATATATTTAAATCTTATAAATAAAATTACAATACTGCCGAAACAAGAATCACGTGGCGTTGAATGGGTCTGTGGGTGTCACTACTACCAGATTGTACGCACACGTACCGTTGGATTTGGAAACAAGAATCACGTGGCGTTGAAAATGTGTAAATGTTAGTTTTTTTTATCTATTATCAATTTAAAATTACAGAAAAATATTTTTATTTTCTCATTTTATAGTTATACATTTTAATAATGTTTAGTCATGTTTAAATACACTTCTCACTATGAAAAAAAAAGGAAAGAAAATGAACTAGTGCAAGATATTTATTACCTTCTAGTGAATAGCAGCAGATATTTATTATTTTTTGGAGAATAGTGAAAGATATTTATTTTAAAAAATAGACATTACATCAGTGATAATTAATTAAAATATTGACTAAAAAATATTTTGCTATCTTAATAATTATTGTAGTCTTCCTGAATCAAAGAGCAGCCAAAACTCAAAAAAGGATTAAGTGGAGAGGCAAAAAAATGAATTCTAAGTGCACGATAATAGGTCGTGAAGGAACACAAGAAGGAAAATAGACTTTAGTTTTATAAATCTCCCTCATTGTAGATTGTACTAATTAATAACTTTTATTTATTCATTTAGTTGTCTAAGGTGAACGTAAATATATTTTAAATGGATGACATGACCTTCACCTCTCCGTACGTTAGTAATTAGTAAGTGCTACTAAAACTAAATCTCAATTCCCTTGGACTATAGACTGCCAAAACAGGAAGCTCACTTTGTGGACGAATAAGCTTTTTAGGCAATATGTACTCGGCAACTATCCAAGAAGTTTCATCTTTAAATCATAAAATACAAAGGGGACACAATGATTTTAAAGTTTTTTTTTTCTCCACTGCAAAAAGGATTAATATTATAGAACTAGAGTGTCTTCGATGCCTCAATGATAAAAATAAAAAAAAAACATGAACAATTTCACTCGTTCCGGAAAAGGAAGCTCACTTTGTGGACGAACAATTTTTTTTATGGGAATATACACTCTACAACGATCTATGAAGTTTCTGTTTTAATTTTTAAATCATTGAAACACAAAGAGACACAATTGATTTTTATTTTTCTATTGTAAAGGCAAACAAACGAAAGAATAACAGCTTGCACATTCTGTGACCCGTGTGAACTTTTTTTGTATGTGATATTACTCTTAATTCACACTATCTTTAAAGAATAAGTTCCTTTCCTTTCTTTTTTATCTGAAAATAGTCTCCACCGTTCTTCATTTTCTCTCAAGTAAAATCATTCATGAATCATCAGGTAGTGCATGTATGCTACATCATCAAAATCAAACCAAGGTTACTTACAGCAGGTAATTTAAACCTCCCTCGAGCGTTAACCTGAACATGGCATGTCCGAAATTACATCTATCCCTAGGTTTTTACTTCTGGTTTCAAAGGTTTAACCTACGTGTTCATTCAGTGACCTTTATGAACAGCTAAATCATCCATAAAGCCCAAAATTCACTATCATATATTATAGCAGCTGAACGTATAATTGTACAATAAGACTTTGAGTTTAATAGACACTTTATGATCACAAATAACCTCCAACAATCTAAAAACAAACATATTTTTTAAAAGATAAAAGTTTGAAAATGATAATTATTTTCTAAAAATAGAATAGAGAATGAAGATTATTTTCACAAATTTAACGGACCCAAACTTTTTTTTTGGTAACGTAGGAAAAGAACATACCCAAACTTCTTTTTTTCTAATTTTTTAAGTAAAGGAAATAAAATGATAGATTAACATAGATATCTTAATCATTTATTCATTTTGTCTTTAATTATTGTTATTCTCTTCAAATCCACAAGGGGATGCCCTTAAAACAACTACATTTAACTGTTAAACTTGCCAACTCAAAGTTAGAATCTGCTAGTCCAACTATCAACTTCATTTTTACCACCCACTTTGTTAGAATTAGTTTGCTAGATTTTCGGTAGAATTTGAAGTGACAAAATCCTAAATTTCAACAAAATTTATGCTTTATATTTACCAGTAGTCTTTGCAGGAGCAAAGCCCATTTTTAAAATGGTGAAATCGGTTGCAATCTCTAACAATAATCTCCCTATTAAATTCCTTAGATATAATCTTGATTGCAACATGGCAATCGCTACATATCCTCAAGTTCTTCACAATCCGAATTGTGGTACCCGGGCTTGTCCTGAGGAAGCAATATGCAATTGCCAGTTTTTCACTATGAAGAGACAATGCAAACTCCTTCCCTTCCTCATCCAAATCAAGTAATACCTCCCCAGTGTTACGTTCATAACCATGCTTTTCCAACCTCTTCATAATCTCATCAAGCATTACATATAAATTTAGCAATTCTGGATGAGAATTATCCCCAGCAAAAAACTCACGAATAACGCCATCTACCTCAACCAAACTACACCCTGGAAGTTTCTTGATTCCCCGGACCTCCATAAGATCTCTCAAATGCCTCACTTCCCTCCACCGTCCCAGCTTGGCATACACGTTAGAAAGAAGAACGTAGGCACTACTATTTGCAGGGTCCAACTCAAGAAGCTTCGTTATCGCTATCTCGCAAGTTTCAACATTCCCATGAATCCTAGCCCCATTAAGCAGAGCTCCCCATATCATCACATCAGGTTCCATAGGCATTGATTTCACCACATTCCAAGCATCCTCAATACGACCTGCTCTGCTGTATAAGTCCACCATGCAACCATAATGTTGAATCATAGGGCTTACACCATACTCATTCATCATCCTCTTGAAATATTCATTTCCTTCACTAACTAACCCTCCATGCACACAAGCACAAAGAACAGCCACAAACGTCACAGCATTAGGCCTCACACCATCATTTACCATCCTTGCAAACAGTTCAAGGCATTCCTCCGAGAGTCCATGCATGGAAAAAGCAGTAATCATGGCACTCCATGCCATCACATCCTTTTCAGGACCCAAATTATCGAATATGCATTTCGCCCTTTCAATGCTTCCACATTTGGCATACATGTCAATCAAAGAAGTCCCCAACACAACATCGATTTTCATCCCAGTTTTGTCAATGTAAGCATGAACCCACTTTCCATGCTGAAGCGCACCCAACCGCGCACAAGCTGAGAGCACAGATGACATGGTGAACTCATTGGGTCGGAGTTGACTTCCTTCCAACGTCTGCAAACTGCGAAACAAAGAAAGCGCCGCCTTGTACTCGCCACAGCTTACGTAACCATGAATCATGCAGCTCCACGATATGACGTTCTTTTCAGGCATTTGATCGAACAGTTTCCGCGCAATGTGAATCATGCCGGCTTTGGCGTTTGCATGGATGATGGCGTTCCAAGAGGGTAAGTCGGGTTGAGTAATTTCGTCGAACGCTTGGCGGGCGAAGGTGGGGGTGCCACATGAAGAGTACATGTTGATAAGGGAGGTTTGAACAAAAGGGTCGTTGGCGAGACCAAGGAGAAGGATTTGAGCGTGGAGTTGGCGACCTCGATGAGGGGTATTGATGGATTGGAGAAGGAATGGGAAGGTGTGAAGATCGGGAAGCACGGCATGGAGGCGCATGCGAAGGTAGAGAGAGAGTGCTGGCGGAAACGCTGGATTTTGAACTCTGCTTCTGGTGCTTGCTCGAATCAGGTTGTTCCACACGAACGATTCGATGTTGGGGTGGGAGAGATGAAGACTTGGGTGCGTGCATGATATCGCCTTCGCGGAAGCACGCATTGGTGGTGAGTGGTTAAGTCAATCATGAAACTCCTGAGTTCTGATCAAGTTCGTGGTTCAGATTTTAATGCAAGAAAATAAATCATATAAATTTTTCTTATTTAATTTCTAAGAACAAAAAGAAAAATAAAACTAACTTATTAGTATAGTTTTCTAAAATCAATAATTTTAAACGGATCAACTAAACCCTGAGGAACTGATCTCCAAACAAAATCACCATCTTGAGCCCTCGGGCCCCACCCAGCCAATCGAACTAAGGTTGAATTTAAAGAAAGGGTTAATTTCTAGTAACAGATAAATTAAGATTCAAATTCTCAATGAAAAAATCTCTACATCTAGGGTTAGTCTCGATAACCATTGTCTCTAAAGAAAAACATCTGATAAATAAAAAATGACATGAATTAGTTTGTGTGAAGAGTGTGGTTAAAACTTTAAAAGAGTGTTAGAGAGTACATGTTTTTACCATTTTTTTTTTATCTCTACAATAAACTGCTTTTTTTTTTCTTTTTTACATCAATGTTGTTTGTTATTGCACCCTTTTTTTTATATTTATGTAACAGAAACCATTTATGATATTCAGCTCATTCAAACTAAAAAAATCCCCGATTCCCATTTCTCTAACCCATTCCATCATCGTTACAACATCTCAGTCTCCCGAAATTCAAAAACCATTATCTTTCCTCTCACTGGATACGCCTTTGATACTTTTATACTTTCAAATATAAAAATATAAACAAATTATCTATTGAGAAAAAAAAGGTTAAGCAAAGTTTATACATGAGTGTTTATGTTCGAACCTTTTCTTGATTCATCATTTATCAAAACGATTGATGTGTTTTGTTATCTTATGTGTTTCAATCAATATAAGTAGTCTCTCCAATGCAAGTAACATATTAAAATATATATTTTATTCCAATCATGAAGAAAAGATAACGGATTGGGTCAAGATTCATGGTTAAAAAATTCCATTTTCTACATCTCTGTAAGGAAAATGTTTCATTTGGCAATTTTATCTGCCACTATGTAAAAAGTCCCACCTCAAGGCTTATCAAAATATCAAAGCCTCCTCCTGTCCACTCGAAAAAAATATCAAATCAGAAATCAATGAACAATTTTAAATATCAATTGCACCAAAATCTTTACAAGTTAAAAACAACAATAAATCAATGGCAAAAACCTCCTTGTTTTTCATCTTTTGCTTCTATAGATTCATGTTTTTGTTTCTCTAGTGTACGAGAAAGAAGGGAAAATAATAGGTTTAAATACACATTTTATCATTCAACTTTATAATTTTATAAATTTTATCACCAAAAGTTTCAATTTTGTGAACTTTACCACTGCATTATTCAATTTTTTAGAATTTTATCATCTAGTTAAGTTTTTGTCCAAAATTGAAGGTAATTAAGTGCTAAATCATGAAATGATTGCAGACTCATTTATTTGGTAGAAATGTTGAGTCAATTTTATAAATTTTAGATGATAATTACAAATTTTTGTTGCCGCAACTATATGAAAATTTCTTTTCTGTGGTTTTGTTTGTATACCTAAAGTGTACTTGTTAATTCTTATGAGAAGTTTGGTGTTCAACTCGTGCTTGAAAATCAATTATCTCAGTATCATCTATATAAATTCAACTAACCTTCAATTCGGCATTTCCTGTTATTTTTTATATTGCATTCGAGCACTTGATGTCTCATTTATGGAGAACAATAATGAGTTTTTAGCTTTCATTAATTAGTTCCTATGTTTGGAGGCTCTCACTATTGTTTAATTTTTGAATCTACTTTGAAAAGATTGCTATATATATATATTGAAATTTGTTTCCAGTAAAGCAATTTCCAATTTCGTTCCTATGGTTTTGTTTGTATACCTAAAGTGTACACGAGGTCTAATTTTTGTTAATTCTTATGAAAAGTTTGGTGTTCAACTTGTGCTTGAAAATCAATTATCTCAGTAAGTATCATCTATATAAATTCAACTTACCTTCAATTCAGCATTTCCAGATATTTTTTATATTGCTTTCAGGCACTTGATGTCTCATTTATAGAGAACAATAATGAATTTTTAGCATTTCATTAATTAGTTCCTATGTTTGGGAGTCTCGTTTCTATTTGAGTTGATGATTTTAATTTCATGATTTTTGGCTTTTGCTGTTCTTATTTTAGGATCCATCCGTATTTGTATGGTTTTGCTTTTCCAATTTCTAAGCTTGTTTTTCTTAATTTTATGATTTTCTATTTCTATTCAATTATGTAAATATCATTTAAATGTTATCTTCTGTTGATCGTGGATATTGGCTTTGTTCTGCTCCAGTTCATTCATTTGCAGCATGTGCTGATTTATTATGTTCATGAGATTTCGGTGTGTATCAATTTGCCATCCGTGCAGCAAATTAGAATGGCTAATAAGTCTAGATGAATTTGATTTTTCTTCAATGCGATCTTCAGTATTATTAGTTTCTGAATTTGATCATGAGGCATATGGATTGAGTTTTAAACCTTTTTTCTTGCAATGTAGAGTAGTTTTGTGTTGCGTTCTGCATAGCATCCAATCTCCGCATGATTTGGTGATGTCTACCCCAGATCAAACTCTCAAATTTGTCTTCAACTTCACAATTTTCTTAGGTCTACTATGGGTGTTTCTTGACTTACTTCCTCTATGGTTTCTGCTTTTTTGGTCTCACAGGGAAGTCAAGTAGTGGAAATGTGGTGTTGTGAAAATCTTATTACATGATTTGGTGATCACAACCCTGAATTTAGAATTCTTGGAATTTGTCTTTTGCTTCATATCTCAAATTACTTCTCCTTTTTTTGCATTGGTAATGTCAAATTTCTCTCTCGCTATTTTTGTATCAAAAATAGTGCGACTTTAAGGTTATTGGTTTGATCATCTTTGTCATTTCAAGTATATGTGAGGTTTAATCAAGAATTTTATATGGCTTTACTGGAAAGATGAATAATGAATTTATAGCATAGTGTCTTATGTTTTGATGATCATTCACTAGATTTTAAATTGTGGGATTTCTAATGGATAGTTATATACTTCTCAGTGATTTTGCGAGTAATGAATGTGTGGAGGCTGTGGATGCTGTGGGGGGTTGACTTCATTCTTAACTAAGTTATCTGCTTCTATGGGGTTTTGGATTAGTTGTTGTTTCTAACAACGGTATTTGGTAAGTTGGTAATGTCAAATTTCCTTGTTGTTGTTTCTGTATCAACAATAGTGCGACTTTAAGGTTATTGGTTTGATCGTCTTTGTCGTTTCAAGTATGTGTAAGGTTTATTCAAGAATTTTATGTTGTTTTACTGGGAAGATGAACAATGAATTTATATTGTGTTTGTGTGCTTGTGCTTGTGTCATGGGTATTGGGCGCTGTTCACATGTTTCTGAAGAATTTATCTTTATTACTTTGTCTTCTCAATGGACTACTAGTATATTGGAAAGAGTATATTGAACAAGCTTTGTTAGGTCAATTTTTGGTATTAGCATCTTTGGTGGTATAAAGAATTATGCTCCTCTTTTATATGATCTTTAAGTATGTCCCCTTAAAATTGGATGTCGATTGTTAGTTCAAAACACTACATTGAGGAACAATGAAAATTTAGAAGCAGGTTTTAGATTGTTGATCTAGGTGTTACTCCACCGACCTCGTTATGTGGATAAAGACATGTAGAAGTTTGAACCAAATATGAATTGATTATGTGAGTGTGTCATATATTTCCTAGGAATATAGCTTTTATTTGAAGGATCTTGTACTAAAATAATGGATATTTCATAATAGTGTCTTTTTAGTAAAATTCATGATTATGTGGATAAAGACATGTAAAAATTTGAACCAAATGTGAATTGACATCTTTTTGAGTTTGTCATATATTTCCTATAGGAATATGACTTTTATTTGAAGGATCTTGTACTAAAATAATGGATATTTCATGATAGTGTCTTTTTAGTAAAAAATTTCATTGTATGAATAAAAACATGTAGAAGTTTGAACCAATATGAATTTACATCTATGTGAGTTTGTCATATATTTCCTAAGAATATAGCTTTTATTTGAAGGATTTTGGACTAAAGTAATGAATATTCCTTAAAAATGTTTGACATTAAAATGTTGATAACAATGTTGATAATGTTAAAATTATTGATAACAATGCTGAATTGCCGAAATTATATTTTTGGGTAACATTTATTAGAATGCTGATAATGTAATTTGTAATTAACAATAATGCTGAAACTTCATTTAAGTCATGTTGGTAAGATATTATTTGTGGGTTCTTTTTTATAAATTTTTGGGTGATGTGTTAAAATTAATTGTTTTTTAATCTAACTGAGCATTTCTTGTAATTTTGTAATGTTATTAAATTTAAACTTATTTGGTAATTTTGTAGATGAAAATAATTTAATAAAACTAAAAAACTGTTAAAAAAGACTTCATATTCATTAAAGACCTCTTATTCACTAATGATTTGAGGAATAATATTATAATTTAAGTTGCAAGTAGAGTATTTTTATTAGATTATATAATTTTTATCAGATTAGCCAATTTTTTAGGTGTAAAATGTATTCTTGTACATGTATTATCGTGTCTTTTTTTTTTTTTTTAGTAGGTCAAATATGAGTTCCGAAAGCAGCTTTACGAAAGTCATTCATGCATCACAGATTCCTTTTTGGGGTTATATTTTTAAATTGTAAGTAGACTATACTCAAATTTTTGTCATGTTGAAATTTGTTCGTTCTAATTCTCGTCTCTAACAATGCTGAATTGCCGATATTCTACTCTTTTCCAGCTCTAACCATCTCACTAATCCACCTCAACTATTGTATCAGCTTACGTAACAAGATGAATCCGGCATTGAAACCTACTTAGGGTGATTATAATCGACGTGAACAGCAATTTTATATGCCGCATTGGAGGCCAAACTGAAAACTTCTCCCACAGTAACTGTAAATGGAAGCCAAATTAAAGATACATGCCAACATAAAGTAGCATGTATTGCATCTGACTTTTAATGACAACATCTCCAATAACCTCTATGAAATTTCATATGAAGACATAACGTCGGTCCAAATAAAACACAGGAATATTTAAACCAGTAACAAGTTAAATAAATAAAACAGATAAAAGAGACTCCACAATAACTAAACCTAAACAGAAAATGCCTCAAGACACAGAATTAGATCTTCAGTCTTCCTCTTCACCCTCGTTCTCAGCGATGTTGAAGTATCTCAATTCATAGACACTCCGCTCCTTGTTGGATGCAATCACGCGAAGCCAATCCCTCACATTGTGCTTTTTCAAGTACTTCTTGGTCAAATATTTCAGATACCTGAGAAAGGTGTAAATGAAACAAAGATATAAGCAAAGGAAATCAAAATACTATAGAAAAGACTACTACAGTAGCACCCCCACAGGAAATTGGGCGGCAAACACAAAAAAATTACAGAATAGATTACAAGGCAATAGTGAGGAATGTTCGAACTTTTCCTACTTAAATATTAGAAAAGTTTAGAGATGCTTAAGTTGGTTATCTCATGCATGAATATATCCTAAGCAATAGTTTATTTGCATTTTCTATACTTCTCTATCAGTCATAACATTAACCCTTACTGAGAGATATGATAAGTATTTGGCTTTGGTAACTAAAAAGCCCTATTTTTATAACCCAAACATGATAGAACATACATACAGCATTAGCAACACGTCATCTCAGTTAAGATAACTAAACAACACCTGAATACATAGTTTCTTTCTTGTTTAATTTAACCTTCCAAAAACTTTATAAGTTAGTAAGCAATCTGACAATTCACAACATAAGTTAAAACCTACATTTCGAATCGTCTTAACATGAAGCATATTCTGCCAGATTACCGCATTTAATCTTACACCTATTAGCCAATCCCATAGTACAAAAATACACACGAATATGTTAAATAACTTTGTAGAAAACTCTAAGAGTGTGTTTGAATGGAGGAATTTAAAATTCTGTCAAATTTTAAATTTTAAGAATTTCAAATACTTAAATTGAAATTCTTTTATTCTTTTATTTTTAAAATTTTGTGTTTGGATAAAAAAAGTCAAAATTATGAGGGTGAAAAAAAGAAAAAATATGATTGGTGTGCTAGTTATACGTGTTTTTCTACGCTTAGACCCGATAGATGTTCCACATTCGGGTGTTTCTTGAAGAAGAATGTAAGAAGAAAATTTTAATTTCTTGCTTTTTAAAAGGAAATTAAAATTCCAGATTTTTAGTTATTTAAAATTCTGTTTTAAAATTCCAAAATTTTAAAATTTTTTGACAAACAATGAATTCTAAATTATAGAAATTCAAATTCTCTGATAAATTACTTTTCTCAGTTAAAATTTTCTATCCAAACATACTCTAAAAGACTAAAAGAGCTTTAGCTTTAGTTTTCAAACAGTTTTCTATCGTGCTGATCTCAGTGTCAAAAAACGAGGTCCTGGACTTACTCTCTTTGAAGTTCGAATATATCAGCCAACAGAACAAGAACATCAACTAATAATGAATAACCATACAGAAAAATAAACAACACGGATTTTGAGAAATGCTATAATCGATAAAAGAAAATAAAAATCCAGTCCTGTGAGAAAAAAATGGCAGCATACAAGAGGAGAATGGAACAAAACAGCATCGGACAAAAAAACGAAGAGAGTACCGTTTAGAGAAGTTGCTGTCAGAGGTGACGGTGATCTTGCTCTTGTCCCTAGTGACAGTAATGGAATCGCCGAGTGCACCGGCCTTGCCGCCAACCTTAATCCTTTCCTGAAGGAACTTCTCCAGAGAAGCAATGTCCATAATTTTATCCTCCACCGGCTTCGCGCAATCGATCACAAAGCTCGCTCCCTTCTTCTTCCCCTTCGCTCCGCTCATTTTCGCGCCTCTCTCTCTCTCTCTCTCTTGGGCGCGATGGTGATGATAAGCTGCAGCAGTGTCAAAGAACAGAGACACCAATATAAACTAGGGTTTCTGTCTTTAAAACGCCAAAAACACCTGCCGTTTTATTATAAGCCCGTTCCAAACTACTTGGGCCGAAAATACTTTGTTCTGGGCCGAGACCCAACTAAACAGGCCCAATAAAAATGTTCCTATCCAACTGCACCTCCCACGACAGAGAGAGAAAAATGGAAGAAGACCTGGACGGCGTCGCTCCGTGCTCCTCCCTCGCCGTCGAGGCTATGATTCGTGTCGGAGCGGTAACAACATCACCTATTCTACCTTGCTTCAATCGAAAATAATACTCCTAATGAAAGAAACTCTGAATTGTTGTTCAGGCCGGTGCAATCTGGGGCTTGTGTGCTGGTCCTTACGACGCTCGTCAACAGGGTAACTATGGAAACTCGTAACTCCTAATGTATAGTTTCTATTATGATTATGAATTTCTAAAACGTAACCATCCATTTCTGTGTGCAGGTCTTAGAGGCTCTGCTAAAGCTTCTTTTGTGGTAAATGATTTGTTTATATTTGTTGTTTATCGAATTCTCGAAACTAGTGCTAGGGTGTTCTGTGAGCTGATGACTTGATTTGGGTTGCCAAGTGCAGGCAAAGTCGGTTGGCAGGTTTGGGACTCGATGCGGTAATTTAACTGTGGACAAGATGATGTTTGTGCTGTGTAATCATGTTTTGTGTTGTGACATTAATGTTGCTTGATTTGGGGTTTTAGGGTTTGTAGCTGGCGTTTTCAGTATTACGCGATGCGGGGTTCAGAGGTACCGAGGGCGGAATGATTGGGTTCGTTTATTGCTTCTCACTTTTATATCCTTTACCTTAGTTTGCAAATGTTCAGGAGAATATTCAATCGCGACTTGACGAGATATAGATTTTGCGACTGTGCAAGGGGTGCAACATAGTCATTTTTTCAACTATTCTAGACCTGTTATGAAGCTTAGAATCTTAGATTTTGCTCTTTGAAGATAGTGTCAGAAAAAAAATATAGAATGTGTGCATCTATTAAGACAAAAAAAATGATTTTTTCACTTTTTGTTGATTTTATGCTTCACATGCTGGGATTGGTTTAGAAATTTCTTAAGTCATGTCATATGTTTGGATATATATAGTTGTTCTTGACTATACCCAAGGGTTGGTCTCAATACTGCCTCGTCATGTCGGGGAGAGAGATGAATGTGCCTAACTATTAAGCCCAGGTAGTCCAAAATTGGCAAAAAATATCAATGTTGCACACATACTGTTGGGGAAAAACTCCCTCGAACACACAGAAAACATACTACAAATTGAAAGAACACATAATTAATGTGTTTGACATCTCTTGTCTACATCTACAGGAACATAGTAAATTTTCACTATCTCAAATAAGATTACAAGTTTCATAGACAAACTTCAAAAAACCCTCTCTATTACAAGTTTTTTGGATAAACATGAGAAAACTTTTTCATCACATGGCCTCTTCTCCCTTGGGTGTGAGGCCTCTTTAGGTTGGGTGGTTTTGCATCTTGAGTTTACTCACCTGAATTAATAACCTCTCCTAGCACTGCTTTGAAAGTTGAAACCTTGGATTATTTCAAGACCATTGAATGTCACTTTCACTCAATGATGACGACTTCTAACCTTAGTTGTCTTCAGAATTTTTCCAACATGTGCAATATGCCCAGATACATATCCTGGGTGTATCCTCTCTTATTTAAAAAAAATAAAAAATTTGATCTATGTGTTTGGCTTACAGCTTTGATACAGCTTGACAGTTGACACACAAAGCTGCAATACATTGATATTTTTCTATTGAAATGGTTGTTTCAGTATTAACTCCAATGCTTCTGTTACAGTTTTACACATAATACTGTAATAACAAAATTCGCAAGGACTAGGGCTTGCTGGTTTCGCAGTCACACATCATATCATTGCTGCTTTTGCATGTCTTTTTTGTTCTGGGTCTCTCACACTTTGCCGGTATTGCTGGTCTGGCTTCCTCTAGTCTCACATTGCACCAAGGCACCATAACCCTTTGGTTGCATAACATTACCAGGCTACATATAGTACATTTTGTTTATAATATAAAGGCTTTTCAGATGCTGTAAATGTCCAAGCACATAAATACTCAGGCTTTCCGCAGCATTGCCCCTGGATATAATATGGAACAAATACGCAGTTGCTCGCCCATTATTTGCAAATGTGTCTATTTTGTATTTGCATGCGTGAGAGGCCATCTAGACTTGTAGTGCTCATTTGTATCAGCTTTATTTTAATGAAAAATAATTTTTTAATATTTTTAATGTGTTTGTTCAAGTTTTTGAAAAAAAAAACTAAAAGAAATCAGATTTCTTATTATTTTGAGTAGCATTTCGTTTAAAAAAAGCTGTTATTTTTAAACTAACTTTTGAAATAAAAAGCGTTTTCTATGATTGTAACCAAACAAACTATAGTTTCTACTATCTATAAAATCCTTAAAAAAGATAAATTGCTTTTTAAAATTTTTAAAACAAATGGGTCTTTAATTTTGCTTCTATGGATTGTTTCAATGCCTCCCCTGTAGTCAGAGTTTAAATGCTTCTAATCATCTTTGGAAAGTGCCACCAGTGGTGTGAGTATGGTTACTTTTTATTTGAACACTGCATAGCATCATTATTCTCTCCGCGGTGATCAGTGACAGGTCATTAGTCGCTCGGTTATATATTTCTGAGGAAATTTGAATTCTTGTTTTGTGGCTAGATTCTTCTTACCAGACAACAGTCTTCATATGATCAGTGGTTTTGACCACATGATGTTCTTAATGGAAGATAATATTGCATATTTGTGTGAAATATGAATGTGCTGGAATCTTATTGATATATTGTAGTTTTGGGGGCTAGTTTGGCATTGATTCAGAAACCACCGTTTTTAATTTTGCACGATTTATTTTTGCATATGCGTTGCATGGTTGCATATGTTGGCACTAAACTTTGAGTAACAATGAGTTGCTGAAAATTAGTTTAAATTTCCCGAACAGGTCAATGGTTTGATTGGGGGTGCTGTAGCAGGTGCAGCTGCTGCTGCTGCTGCTGGGACACGAAGTTGGTCACAGGTGATAGGGATGGCCGGTTTGGTTTCTGTTTTCTGTGCTGCAGCTGACTATTCCAGAACATCTTAAAATACATCTGTGTTTAGTGTAATCTTAATTTTGGTTTTATTTGTACTTTGTCCAATTTAATTCCTCCTTGTACTCTGATAGAAAATTCATGCAGTTTGAAAAATTCAATAAATTTGTTATTTAGATCGGAGCTAATGTCTACAAAAAAATATATGAAAAAAACCCAAAAGAAAAGAGTGATCTCATATTATTTCACATTTTTTTGCCATACAACGTTGCGAGAAGAAACATTTGCCAATTCCCCCCCCCCCCCCCCCAAAAAAATCAAAACTCTATATCTGTGTACCCGTATCTGAAAAAAAAAGTTTAGTATATTAACTTTTAGTGTTAACAATATAAGAGTTGTAAAAAAAAATATATATATATAAGAATTGGTATAAATAGTTAATTACAAATAGTTCAATTTCAAACAGATAATGTAATAAATTAAAACTTTTGGAATACTTTACTATCAATCTAAAATTGAAGAAAAAATATTGAGATTTTAAACTAATTTTGGAGGAGGAGGAAGGATATATAGAAAGCTTATTATTATATACAACATTTAAAATTAATATTATATAGTTTATTTTAATAAATAGGAAGTGGATATTAAAACAATGAATCTGTGACATTCCATTTAGGTTGCAACCCGTAAAAAGTTGGTTTGGGTTAAAAAAAATTACTATTTACGTTGAGTCGATTATGAAGGACATGGACGCTCTGGAGGTGTTCGATGTCTCGTAACTAAGTTTGAAAATGTTCTTAATGATTGTGAAGACTTTTTCAAGTCAGTTTGAGGTAGGGTTTCAATTTCTTGTTATATAAGCAATAATCTTAGTGTTGAAACATATCAAAACTTTTTATGTTGAACTACTTCCTCATTTGGGTATTTTAGAACTCCAAGATTTCAAGGGGAAACCTAGGTTCTTATACGGGGATTCAATGGGAGCATCAGTGTACTTACTATTGCATAAAAGGGACCCTTCGTTTTGGGATGGTGTTGTTCTTATAGCACCCATGTGTAAGGTATGAATGCTTTCTATGAAAATATTGGCATTCATTTAAATTAAACTTTCTTTCTCTATCCTTATTGAGAATAACATGATTAACTGTTGACATACAAAATATGGGTCAAGTTTAACAAAAATATGCTCAAATATATGTCATATATCAGAAAAATTAATGCCATCTAATCAACAAAATTAATGCCATCTAATATGGGTGATTTGTAGATTTTATTTTTTAATATAATTTGTTATCAATTATCTCACCCTTTATTTAGGCCTAAAAGTCATATATATTACCCCCATTTTTAGACTTATTCTACAAGTTTTAAGCAGGTTACACTTTTAGTGTTACAAGGGGAGCAAGATGTCGTGACAGACCCAAGAATGAGCAATGCATTATATGAGCAAGCTAGTAGCAGAGACAAGACCATCAAACTGTATACTGGAATGTGTCATGGCATAACAACCGGAGAGACAGATGAAAACATTACACTTGCGTTTGTTGACATCATAGCTTGGTTGGATAAGCACGCAATCAAGGCAATTGTTGAGTCCGTCAAATTAATTTAAAGTTATGGCATTGAGACATAGATCAGAATTGCATTACCTACAAAATGTTGACACAAAAATTGGCTAATTGAGTTTTGTTATGGCCAACTTCACCCTCCCTGGCCCCAATTTGTTTTTTCCAGAAATGAAGCAAAATATTTTAGGCTTCAAAATCAAATATTGTAGTATAATTTTCGTAACAACATAAATATTAGGAAAGATTCGTAGTTACAACAATCTTTTATTAGTAGTATTCCATTGATTTAAATAAAACAATTTAATGGTATCTAAACGGATCTTGAAATATCCATTTTGTGATTGGTGAATATTATATATCCATTTTGTAGTTAGTCATTGTATTGAATCCATTATGGGTATAACTATTATATTTTAGATGACTATACTAAATTATTGTAACTTATAATAAAAAGTCAATCTCTCATTCACTTTCTCTGGTATTATTTATACAAGAAACTGAATCATTTCCCGTTACCGGACTAATCAGTAGAAGAGGGAAAGACACACACTTTTGTGGACTCGACATATTTGTACAGTTTTCATACTTACTATAATACATAGTTTGTTGTAGAAGGAAGTCATAAACAACGAATGATGATGAAGATCGTAATAATTTCAACAAGAGTGTAGCAAACTCTACAAATTCAGAGATGAAATTGCAAATAAGTGGTGAAGTAATGAAGTTCGAATAAAAATAGAACAAGTGAAGGTAAAATGTTGAAATAAACTATAAGTGTAGCCTCTTGCACGTACCAATTACATCAAAAAAAAAAAATAGAAATAGAATATAGATGGCAGGAATTTGAAAAATGAAATCATGGGTGGGGGTTGTCAATCTTGAAAGAGGGTAAATAACCCGCATGTAAAGATTGACGGAGAACAAACGACAAAAGGGACATTTTAGTAGAGCTCATGTAACGCTGTGACGACTAATGGGCCTTTGCGGGCCAGGGTTATCCTCGAACTATTATTTTTTCTCTTTCTGGCTCTAAGATACATGACATGCTAGAATTAGGCTACGGATGCCTTTTCCTTCTGGTCACCAAAAATGCGTTGCCGGAAGTCAGAAACCATTAGTGGGAGGCCCTTGCGCAGGTCAACCTTGGGTTCCCAGCCAAGTTGATCCTTAGCCCTACTTATATCAGGCTTTCTCTTGTGCGGGTCATCCTCTGTGTTGGGCCTGTACTCTATCCTAGCATCAGGGTCTATTGTTTCTTGAACCACCTACATCATCCCCAACAAAGCTAATGTTAACACGTGTATCTTGACCCCCAAGAAAAAAGAGGGAAATAAAAAAACGCAAGTATATAGATGCATTCAATTAATGGGGTCTATCAGCTATGAGACTAAAATACAGAGTTCACCGACAAAAATACAGCCCTTTCTTCCAAATTAACACTGTTCATTTCCATCCACAATACATGATTAAAAAATGAGTAAACAAATCTAGAATGTAGGAAACAATCATGCTCATGCCACAAGGTAAATTGAGAATGGGAAAAATGAAGAAAAGGTATCCCATGCCAAGAATGATGTATGAGTAAGGTTCAATTAACTTATTCGGATGAACATGAGCCCTTCGGATTATTAGTATGCTCATGAGTGCATGACTATGAGCAATTTTCTTTTCCTTCCTAATCTTAATTTGCACTTTCTTGTGGGCAGTTTCTCAGAATTAAGCTCAGGCATGATATTAGCCTACTAGTTTGAAAGTAAGAAAGTTTCAACCTTACCGCTCTTATAAAATTATATTTGAAGAAAAACCCAACTTTACCTTGGCAAGTTCAAGCATGGTAAATTCTCCGGGATTTCCAAGATTGAAAGGTCCCACGTGTTCTCCTTCCATAAGGCGGATTAGACCCTCCACCTATTCCAACATTAAAATATCACATTAATACAGCAAAAATAGCAGATATTGAGCAAGATTCTGAAGGTATAGCAACAATCTCACTGAATGCTGATCTAGGCCATAACCTAAGTAATTGAGGACAATATTAATATTTAATTTACAGTACACGTGTCATTTATCAACTTCGTGCATTCAGCTTACAAGGACGCTGTCGCTTCGATTTATCTAGGCTTCTGTATTCCATTGTTTTCAGTGTGTTGAGCATTTGAGCTTGTGAACTTTTTATTGAGTAAACTGCAATAATTAAGACCTGGCCCACAAGGGCCTTCAAACTCGCTTTCAGTCACATGCAAATGCTTCTTCAGTGAAATTAGCCACCGTTAACGTCACACAGGAGTATGCACAATGAATGAGTCATTCAAACGCACGTACAAACCTTATCATTTACAAAAGGAAAGGACCCTTTTTGCAGAAATCGATGAATTGTTTCTGTTAAATATGCAGCATGCACATGGGGAAAAGTTACATTAAAGTTTGAACCAAATGACCAAAAGCCACCAGTAATCGAAATCCAACCCTTGCACAACAAGCACCATATATGAACTCATACAGATTCTTTTTTATATTTGAGGGGGGCGGTGGATATATTAAGCATTTTCAGCTAAAGAACAAAGATATATGCTAATTACATTATAAGCAAAATGCAAGCCAGTGGAAATTAATAAGAGTGATGAGAAAGATATTATTCGCTTACCAAATCAGAGACATATTGGAAACTTCTTGTCTGTTTCCCATCTCCATAAACGGTCAAAGGCTCCTTCCTTAGTGCCTGCAATAAGTTCACCAGATAGAGACAATTATTACACAAATAAAGCCAACAACAACTCCTTCCTTCCTAATTCAAATTCAAGTAAGGAAGAGGTATACAAAAGGCCAACCTGAGCAACGAAGTTACTAACAACACGGCCATCATCTAAGCACATTCTAGGCCCGTAGGTGTTAAAGATTCTAGCAATTCTAACCTGTAAAACACAATACACAAGAGGCACCGTTTGAATTTTCATAACTTGAAAAGCCCATCAAATCAAAGGCTGGACCAAACAAACAAATTAAACAGAGCAACAGCAACAAAAATTGATGAGAGACAGACAGAAAAGAGTTAGTTAGGTCCGTAGAAAATGACCTCAACGCCGGCACCTCGGTGGTAGTCCATGGTCAACGTCTCGGCCGTACGCTTTCCCTCGTCGTAGCAGCTTCGGACACCTGTCACACATCCATGCACCCACACATATCATAAAACCATCCATCACATAACCAACATAAAACTCTTATCACTTCAACTTTAAAAACTGGCCCATTTTGTTTTTACCCCTCTTAAATATCAAAATCAATAATACAATAAATAAATAAAATACTGAGCGTGCAGTTACAGTTGCAGTTGCATGTCCCCTCTTCCTTCTTCCATTTCTAGCTAGTTTCTACAAGTACTTCCACTGCCACCAACCCGTCACTATCTTTCACTTTTACCGGCGATTTTCACTTTTCACGTTTAACCGCTGCTTTGAAATGAAACAAAAAACAAAAAAAATATCTCTTCCCTTCATTTTGTGGACCCTCATATCACGGGTTCCTCGTTGGCGAGACCCTGGAATTCCTACAACCCGGTCCTCTACCTCCGTTCCACGTGTCTTATTAAGTTAAGAAAAGCATGCCTAAACATGGCCCAGGCCCAGAAAGTCCGGTGGTCACCGGAGAAAATGAGAACTACTAACCAATTGGGTTGACGTTTCCCCAGTAAGTCTCCTTCTGAGGGTGCTGCAGAGGATCTCCATAAACCTCACTGGTACTCGTCAACAAGAACCTCGCTCCCACTCGCTTAGCTAGACCAAGCATGTTCAAGGTCCCCACCACATTGGTCTTGTGGACACAATTAAGGACTCCAATTCCCCAACCAGATCCCTAAAACTTTAATTAAACAAAAATATAAAACAAAAAGGATATGATAGTCTTGACGGGATTGAACTTGTAGTGGACAGGGGAAGCAGGGCAAGCCAGATGGTAGATCTGATCGACCTCGAGAAGGAGAGGCTCAACGACGTCGTGTCGAATGAGCTCGAATCTAGGGTTTCCAAAATGATGCATCACGTTCTCTTTTCTTCCCGTGAAGAAATTGTCCACCACGATCACGCTGTCCCCTCTCGCAATCAACCGATCCACCAGGTGCGACCCAACGAACCCCGCGCCGCCGGTCACCACGATCCGGAGCCCCTTCCTCTTAATTCCCAACGGCACCTTCCCCACCGAGTGCACCGCCGCAGCGACGCGGTGGTGGTACGCCGGAATCTTTGACTCGCGCTCGAAGTACGAGATCGGGAGAGACTCGTACGGAACGCTTGAAGAGGATGAGGAAGGGACGAGTGTGAAGAAGAGGGTTGCTATGATGACGCCGACGAGGACGAAGACGAGTCGCTGCTCGCGGAGCATGTAGTGAATCGGGCGAGTCACGGTGAACCAGGGCTTGTGGGGCTTCGGCGAGTACGAGTCGTCCACGGGCTGAGCCTCGTGGCCTCTGAAAATCAATTCGGAGCCCATTTCTATTTTCTTCTTCTCACTCAATTCTGAATTCAAATCTCCTTCTTCAGAAGAAATTTGGTTTGAGGAGAAATGCGGAATGGACTGAGTTCCGAGTTGGGAAGAGACCGCGACTCAGTCGCCGGGGACGGGAATGAGATGCGGGTCAAGTGTGTGAGGGTGTTAGTATTTAATAAAGAGCGTGTGTGGGAGGGGGGAAGGGAAGGCTTTCGGTGCAAAGACGGAACTGCCCCTGTCATTTGGTGCGAGGTCAAGGTTGGGTGAGATTTTGGGTCGGGGGGTTTTCAGAAATTTGCACTAGTAATTAATTTTGCCGTAATCGATATGGAAACTACTGCTAGTATGCCGTCAAATAGGGGGTTTTAACTAGTAATTTTAATTAAGTTTTGAATGGTAATTGCAATGGAAACGTGCCACTCGAGTCAAATCCTGAAAATGATATTTTGATTCTTTAGTCAAATAAAATAAATAATAATTTAGACCTCCCAAAGAAAAACATTAGAATGATGGTAAGGAGTAGCTAAGGACCTCCCCCCAAAAAATACAAAAAACTTATAATGAAGGCAATCATTTCTCATTTATATAAATATAGAAATTTAAAACCAAATTTATGTGGGGGTAATGGATACTTAGCGGGTTATGTATCATAATCATTTTAGTTGGAGATACCATTATTTAAACTACAATTTGTAGTACTGTTTTACGTGGGAATACTTCCAACGATTGTTTCTTTGTTTTTGTTTTCTTTTTCGGACTGTGTCCATGATTAGTTTTTCAATTCAGGCCAAGCACTGCGTGATAAATATTCCAGTTCTGCGATTATATATCAGGAAGCTAAACGATGACCAGATATTGAAAGGATAACCTCCAGGCTAAAGTTATCCTCTTTGTAAGAATTATAAGATTGATTTAATAATTATAAAAAAGAAAAAAGAAATAAATCATGAATTTGAATATCTTTTATTAACATTTTAACCTATGAAAAAAATTATAAATTATTAATCATTAAGAAGAATGAAAGAGGTAAAAAAGTAAATTGAGATAAAAAAAAATATAAAATATATTTGAATTAAATTAGGATATAAAGTTATGAAACTCACATCAATTTTTAAAATTTTCATCTCAAACAAATATACCCAAAAGATTAATTAAACCAAAGACTACCTAAATATATCTTACTATTTTCAAACTATACTGATAATTAACTCCATGAAATTAACTCCACTGGCACCGATTTGACGAATATATTATCCTAAAAAGGTTTACAACCTGATTAAGCCAACTTTACGTTTTTGTCCCGGTCGGTATGTCTTGGAAGTAGGGGGGAAGTCGTATAATGATGAAGTGAAGTCCTTAATGGATCAAAATTATTATAAGTAACACATTTGACACATTCTATGTAATTCTAAACCTATGCACTGGTTTGCTAAACTGGATACCATTCAGTGGCTGTTGACCATTGACAGCATATGCACATGTT
Organism: Glycine soja; assembly: GCF_004193775.1. Classification (NCBI taxonomy): domain Eukaryota; kingdom Viridiplantae; phylum Streptophyta; class Magnoliopsida; order Fabales; family Fabaceae; genus Glycine; species Glycine soja. The sequence continues at coordinate 1,690,927 of NC_041011.1, forward strand.
GTATTGAATATTAATAATTGACCTAATATCTTAATAAGGAAGGATATGCTAACACGCTAAATTAGTGTGCTGTTTAGATAAGTTATTTTCTTATGTGAATTTTATCATGTTTTTATGAACTATTCTTTTTAGCTTTTGAGAAAAATATTAGATCAGTTACTATTTTAAAAAATTACATTTCAATAAAAAAAATACAAATTCTTTTAAATATATTTTAATTTTAAAAATACCTTTTTTAAAAAAAAAGACATAAATTTCAATGTGTATAGAAAGGGTCAAACATATATATATATATATATATCGTGGACCACTGATGTATTCGAATGTTAACAAAATCTGTCGCCATACAACATTATATTACCCTTTTCTCGATAATTAATTCTATAGGATACCACGAAAAATAGAAAATGCATCCTCTAGGTCAGGCATTACCTGCTTTTTATAATATTATTTTTATTCTCGATAAGCTAAGTTATTTCTTATAATATTATTAATTTAAAAAATTGATGGAACAAGCATATATAAATGCTTTTTGTTTGTGTATACATAACTTGAGGTGACATTTTCTCCTTTTTAGGCATCCTTCTTTGTCATTCAATCACGACAAGAAGTTGCTTAATTAGTTGATAAGAAATAATATTAGTAAAATTGATCAATAACTTGAGATGCAAAACACAAAATTCGCTTTATGACTTGTCAAAGCTTTCAAAAACTAATTGAATTATGTTAACCTCAATAAAAGGTTTGGCGTAATAATTTCATATGCTTCTCAAGAAGGGAAGACAATTCCCAAATTAATAACAATGAACTTTATTTATTGTAGAACACCTAACACTCACACTTTTGACCAATAGGTTTTTGGTTAGATTATACTACTGGTGGTGTTTGTTGGCAATCATGAGCCTATTTCTACTTGAAATCCCTTGATTAGGGCATTGGCTAAAGTGGTACGAATTCCTGATCAAACTTTTCATTTGTTACTTAAGGAAACTGATTTAATTAACTTGACGAAAGAACCATTATAATATTTGGAAGTACAAATTTTAAATGTAATTCGTTACGTATGCTTTATATTATTCTTCTATCAAAGATAAAGTTTCACTTCACTAATTCATATAATAAATATCAATATTAAAAGTTAATATGAATTAATAAAATACCTAAACAACTGTAGCTTAATTTTGTTTTATTAGCAACTATCCCATTTCTCATGATTCTGTTCAACTATCCCATTTTTTATAATATCTAGAATTTTTTTGGTACAGATATAATATCCAAAATTTGAACCTGAATAACATTTTTCCTATTTGAATAATTCTAAAACCTCCAATAACATATTTTTGCCAACCATTCTACTTTTTTTATAGAGCAACCATTCTACTTGATAAATATATAAATTGTTAATTTTTATTTCATATTTTTAATAAATTATACAATTAAATTTTTCATGAAAATTTTTCTTTAGAAAATTTTAAGGACATTTGTAACCAGCCATTCTACTTGATAAATGTAGAAATTGTTAAATCTTTTCATAATTTAATTTTTCATCAAAGACTTTATTTATAAAATATTAAGGATATTTGTAAGAGAACTGGTAGAAAAATATAACTTTACTCTTTCCATTTTTATTCCTAGACAGATCTTACTCGACATTTCCAAATTTAATTATCATTAACTAAATTGCAATTCAAATTGGATCATCACCAATGGGCTTGCTTTTTTTACTTTAACATTGTGTAGCAACTCAATTGCAACATCACAAGTGGAGTTAGATACACAAGAAATAACATTTACAAAAATTGATCATTTTAAAAAATATATATTATCAAATATTTTACTAATTAATTAATATTTTTCATTAAAAGAGAGGTTGAATATATGTACCTTTTTAAGCAAAAATTTTGTTGATGGTAACAATCGCAATGATGATGATGGTGAAAGTAATAATTACAACAGTCATAATGATTGTGGTCATGGTATCGATTGATGATGATTGCAATTGCGAGCATGACTATGGTAGAGGTGGCGATAAGTATGAGATATTCTATGATAATATAAATTAAATATTTAATATATTGTGTAAATCTTTTAGGAATTTTATAATTAAATAAAAATTTAATTTTGAATTTAAAATATTTTAGTTTTGATCTTTCATTTTAATCTAATGATTGAAATTAATCATTTTTATTCTCACATAAGATAATTATTTTCATATAATATATATATAGAGTCTATCTATATGTAAATTGGCTTTAGTTTTAGCTTCTCTTTTCGCAATCTAGCTCCTTTCGAACTTTTTTTGTAAAGCCTAGCTTTGTTCCCATCTCTAACCCTAGTGTTGTATTAGTAACTAATCCAGATGCAATTTGAGTATTCTAACTTCTAAGTGTGTAGTCTATAATGTCTTTGATAGACTCGTAAAAAAATGCCTTTAATAGTTTGATTTTGTTCTATCTCTTTCTAATCCTAAAAGCAGTTTGGGAGGGTTGGTCTAAGGTGGAGAAGTTGTAAGAAGTCCAACGGCGAATCACTTTATTTTACCTACAATAGAAGGTAAAGATGACCCGTTATTCTATTACTGTATATTTTAACTAATTATTTATTAAAAACTAAATTTTAAAATAATCAAATAATTAACAATTTTAATTTTAGTAATCTGAATTTTCTTCTCTTTCATATTCTCTAAACTTTTTTTAGATCCACTTCATGGTCTCCCATCTTCAGCTAAGGATTTTTTCTTTGATGATTGCGACTCTGACGACAACCACTTCATCTTCCTCCTGTCGATACCGTTGCTGCGAGATACAGCTTCACCCTCAACATGATTTCTGTGAAGAAGATATGGGGAGGGATTAGGAAGGAGGTAAAAAGTTGAGATGTTGAATTGGAGAGAGGAGTTATGGTGTAGATATGGTACAAAAAATCTGGATCTAATAGCATAGAAAAGAGACACCTAACAATCTTCAATGGAGGGGAATTAGGTTAGAAAAAAGAAAAAAAAATGTATTAATTAAAAAAATTAATGTAAGTTCTTTAAAAAATTAATTTATATATATAAGGTGATTTATTAGTGGACCACTTAAAACTTCTCTAGCATAGACAGGGCACATATGTACACTTTGAGACCGCATTTCCTGTCTGAAATGTAGTAGTATATCTGGTTCGTCTTTATCCCATTTGTCACATCTTACCCAATCAAATATGACTTTTGCGCGTGTTATAAAAAAATATGACCTTAATTAATACTTCATTCAACATTTTGTCAGCCATGCCATGTCAGCATTAAATTAACTAAAACTAATGATAAATACTAAAAAATTGCCGGAAAAAAAAAGTAACTATCTTTTGGAAAGATTAAAAGGATGTATTGGATTGAGATTTTAACATTATTTTTTGACAAAAAATTATGTAAATTTTAAAAGATTTGATAAGAATGTAATGATTTTTAAGATATTTTTAAAAAAAATTATAATTAGAATTTTATAGTTTAGATTTTAATGTATTTATAAAATATAAATTAATAAGATTTGAAAGGATATTATGCATTTTTAAAATTTTAAAATATTTTATGAATTTTTTTAAAACATTTAAAATTATTGATAAAGATTCATGAATTTTGTTCACTTAACATTTTAAATAAAATTCATCTTATAAAAATAATTCTAAACTTTTACATAACAAATCAATTTCTCCTAACATATTTACAAGCATAATAAGTTTATTGTCCTTGAATTATCAATAATGTTAATTATATATAAAAATTATATACCACAATGTCCACCAGTAGTATGAATATCTATGGTCATTACACAATAATGATCCCACCAAATAAAAAATATATCCAACATTTGTTTCAAATCTCATTTATATATTTATTCATTTATATATCAATTGACTTATATATAAGTACTTAGTCAATATGTCCTCCAAATTCAAAGAATTGTTAAAATATCTCATATTACATAATCTAGGGCATATTGATCATTGGTGGAAAAAGTAAAAAAAAGAAATTATGAATGATTACCGCTTTCAATAAAGAGACAATGATGAATTATGTGTGATTTGAAAAAAAAAACATGTCAATGTGTTGTTTTTGTGAGATTGTTTAATATGTATTTTTTCATTAAAAGTCTCATGAAATCTATTAAAATACATCTTAAGAAAGAATCAACCAAAATTTATATACTAGTAGACTTTTTTAAAAAAATTATAAAAAATCTTAACAAAATACCAACCAACTTTATTGAATTTATTTAAAAATCATAATAGTCTTAATTAAATAGCAAAATACTTATTTCTATTATTTATTTTTTTATTAAATAATTTAAGACATTTAAAAAAAATCTTTTGAAATCTTAATTAAATAAGTCGCCTAGAACCAAACAAAATCATATTTGCTAAGATTTAATACATATTTATGCGTATTAATAAATGTATATAAACTTTAAATTGCTCACACATTAACTTTATATATAATATTTTTTATACATATTTCAAGCAAATAATTCATCTGATGCTTGCTTGATTAAGGCAGGCATGTTTGAATTAAGTCTCGGGTGGATTAAATCTTACTTTCATCAGCATTTTTTTTTTTTTTTGTGTGTGTGTGACTTTATAAAACAATCGATGGCACAGGAGCTAGGAAAATTGCTAAAAAAAGTGTGGAGTGCAACTCATCACTGATGAAAAGATGATCAGAAATATTGAATTTGTTCAGCCATGATTCTAGAGTGTGCACGTCGCCAGGTTCCGAAGCAATGTTTATTGTGGATGTTGTTGTTGTTCTTGACCTGCAATACAATGCATATATAATACATGTGAATATGGTGCTTATAAAGTGCGCACGTTTATTGTACCCTTCCCACGCCACCATTATTGCACGGAATCCCAACCAAGGAAATATTGTTAAATTTCTTCAGACACCTTCCTCCTTAAAGTGAAATATCTATATCCTAAACCAATAAATAGGTTAGTTATGGGTAGATGGATCAACCACTCACGTAAATAAATCCTCACAGAAATGTACCAATAAATAATATATGTGTTCATACTCAGTAGGGTCGTCGACCCCTAGCAATATGGAGTTTGAATAGTAAGCATAAGTTTTAATCTCAGTACGATTATGACATAACAAAAAACAATATATGTATTCACAGTGCTGATCTATTTATTGGGTGCGATGACAAATTATGTCGATAAAATTATTTTTTTATTTTAATATATTAAATAAATATTTTTCCCCCATAAAAAATAAATCTTGTTTGCACAAGATATTTTTTTTAATAAGATAAATGTAAATAATTATAAAAGATAAAAGAGAAAATAAGTTTTTAAATTTTACTGTTTTTAATTTTTTATTATCATTTTTTATAAAATTTATATAATTTTTTGTTTAAAAAAATATTACACTATATTTTGTTCTCACTCAAAAAACATAAATATTTTTTATACTCTTATGTAATTATAAATTATCATATATAATAAATTTATTTATCATAAAACCGGATAAAAACAATTTTTAATTAATTAATAATATTTTTTAATGAAAAATGATAAATTTTTAATTAGTCAAGCTTCGTAACAAACACGCTGTCATATTCACCTGGTCCATTTAATTTTTTTATGCATGAGAATTTAAAAAATAAAAAATGCTCCTTCACATCAGAGGAACCTGCATGGAAATGGAAATGAAAAGTAAATGGTATGATCCAGGAAAGGCGTTATCTAGTGGTCCAAGTTGGGTAGACAGACACGTATAAAAAAAATTAGAATTTGAACCTAACTTACCTCAAAAATTAACTCATAGAATCAGGATTGTCCCTCACTTTATAAATTTTATAAAGTTTAATATAATTATATTATTAGCCAATATAAAACTTGGATTATTTTTAACATTAAGATTTGTAAAACTATAAATGACTCCTTCTACGGTTTAATTAAAGTCCATTTTTGAAAGACTATCAATTAAGCACACGGATTAACTTGTTTGAATTTAATTAGAGATTTTGAATTTAAATTTTAGATATAAAATTATTTGTAACCAGAGTTTTATGCATGATATTGATTTGAAGAAGATTGTTTCTCTCAAGAATACATGGTGGTCTAAAAAAAATCTTTTAAAATACTTTTCTATGCAAAGGGGACCGCTAGGCGCTAGCTAAGGAATGTAGTTAATGAGCCCAACGTGAAATTCCAGTTTTCAGATACTTGTTTGGCCACTCAACAAATTGTCAGGCTTCTTTAGAAAAATGTGATCCGTGATGGTTGGATGCAACCATCAAGTCGAACATGGCTTTGACTTTATCTCATCTAATTAAAGAAACGGCCAAAATGGAAAATTTATTATCTCCGTTGAAAGAAAGGAACAAAAAAAGGGTTAAATGCACACCAGAATGTTCTTTCTTTTAGCCTGAAGGGACAGTTCTAATGATGCTATGTGTGTTTGTGTGAACCGGTTCAGGGACTTCATAAATTCCACCGTTCATAAATAAAATGAAATCATTTGTGTATATATGTATATATAATAAAAACAGTAAAAAAAACATGCTGCATTACTAAAACTAATATAGATTTATATGTACAAATATAATAATTAAAAACTGAATTAAATTATATAAAATTTTCGTTATTATTAGGTAAAGTATGTCATAAAAAAAGTTACTAACAACTAAGTATGCACATGTAATTTATTTTTAAAAATATTAGTTTGCTGCGGGAAAAAAGTCATTTAAGACAAATTTTAAAAGAGAAATATTATGTGTACAATAATTCATACAACAGTTTGTAAAAAAATATTTTTATGTCTTTTTCTATTAATAAGTATCATTCTTCCTTTAGAAAATACCGGCCAACTCTTAGTTTTTAAAATCATACTTTCATACTTTACTTTTATTAGCTTCTTAAGTCAAATTTTTTTTATGATTAATAACATTTTTTTTTAAAAAAAAGCTTTAACAAATATTTCTAATAGTTTACTTTAGTCAAAAAAAGCTAATTGCCAAACTTATAAATTATCTAGACTTTGTTTGGTTTAAGTAACTAAAAAAATAACTGATCGTCGAAAAGCTAATCGAAGGCTAATAGTAACTACAAATTGAAAAGTTAAGAGTTGAAAAATAAAAGTTGATGAACTTATTCAAATAAAAATGTTTGGTAAAATAAATTAATGAATTAGCTTTACATATATATATATATATATATATATATATATATATATATATATATATATCTGTGTGTGTGTGTGTACACTCTCTGTGCCTTAATATTTAATTCAAGTAAAGTATATTTCATACAAAATTAAGAAACTAAAATATGTATATATGTAACTATTGAAAACAAGGGTATTAATTAGGGCATGACTTTTTAGAAATTAATAGGGGCAATCGTGCATTAAAATAACCTGAGTAATACGCTACTTCTATTAGTTCAGCAAGACAGAGCAAGTCAATAGTTTTTTTAAAAAAAAAATCCCAAACAAACGCGAGTTTTTAATAAATTATTTGTGGTTAAATAAATCAGTTGACTAAATTTTATACTAATGAATTATCTTGCTAAATACGCACCTAATTATCTTACCTAACATTCATGTATCACTTTACTTGCACTTACTGTTTTTCTTTCCATATTTAAGCTGTAGAAACTCCTTTTTTTAATTAAAAAAAATTATGATTGCCGGAGTTATTAGTATTCACTTTTGATCTCTTTGGAAATCATCCGAATTAGGACCCATATTTAAGCACTGATATATAGTAAAGTATCATATAAATACGTAGTGATCTCCAAGAATCCGTTTGTATAAACTTTTCTACAAGCATTTACAGGAGAAGACAAAAATATACATAAAAAATAAACTTTTTTATAAGCTAAAATTAGTTTTTTTAAAGGTTAAATTACTCATTTGGTTCTCATAATTTCATAATTCTTATCTTTTTAGTTCTATAGTTTGAAGGTGATCTTTTTAATCTGTATAATTTACATCTTAATTCTCTTTTAATCCATTTAGTTTAAAAATATTTTTTTTAATTCTTATAGTTTGTATCTTAATTTTCTTTTACTCCGTATAATTTGAAAACTATAGGAACTAAAAAAAGTAAAAGGCATGAAACTATAGAAACTAAAAAGATCAGTTTCAAAATTACAGGGAAGTAAAAAAGAATTAAAATATAAACTATAAAGACTAAAAAGATTACTTTTAAAATAAGGATTAAAAAAGTAACCATGAAACTATAAAGATCAAATGAGTAATTTAACTTTCTTAAACAATGATTTGTAGCTTATAAATAAGCAAATTTTAACTTGTGAAAACTTATCTTTTTTTTCCCAATAAATGTTTATAGAAATGTTTAACAAATATGTTCAAATTATCTAATAATTTCTCATGTCAATATTTTTTTTACTAATACTTACCTAATAATTTCTCATGTCAAATAGAACTAGACAACTACTAGTCGTTGGCGTCTGCTTGGTAATACTATTGAGAATGACATGCTATTTTACAACTTCGGGAAAAAGAAAAAAAGAACGAAGTGTGCTCAGATCGAGTGCCAAGGACTACCGATCTGCCAGTCCATTTGGAGTTACTAGAATTGTTGGATTACATCCCACGATGCACTATTCAAGTTTGCCAAGGGATTATCAATAGATTGCACAAGCAACAAGGCCTTTCTCAGTTTATTTTTTATATATATAAATTTATAAGGATTAATTTTTTTTGACAATTTAGCTTAAATTTAGCCACCGTGGCATTATACGGGAATTCTTTTGATTATTTAGAGCGGTTTGTGGCACATAAAATTAAATAATAATTAATTAAACAAGAAACTAATACATTTAAGTCTTAAAATTATTCTAAGAAAATGTTAACTAATATGTTAGCGCATTATAATAAAAAAAAGATAAACTTTTTTTATAACAAATGTGATTGTTGAACTCTTTTATTTATTTGACAATTATGATGACATGATGAATATAAGAAAGAACTATACTCACAATAGATCAAATTAAATCCTTATGAAGATGTTATTGCATATCTAGCATGTTTTCTCATGCAATAGTAGAGAGACAGATCAACAGCTTAAAAGTAGGCTCCACTCCTTTCCCCGAAATTTTTTTTGGGAGAATTAAGGTTAGATTAATATGTATCCACGTAGGTTCTTAAATTATTTGAAAAAATTTAAATAAATCATTGTACTTTGAAAGTTTGTGATTAGGTCTTTAAATTTTTAAACCATTTTTAAACGAGTCCTTGGATACATTTTCGTAAGATTTCATTAACCTAATTAAAAAAATTAAATAGTTTTGGGATTAAATTGCTAGTTTAATTATTCACCAAGTCTCTATATTGTTTTGGGTCACCATATTATTGGTGGCAAAGTATCCAAGGGATTAAATTTTATATCGGTTGGCCATACAAGCTATAGTACCATGTTAAAAACCAACTACCTCAAAAGCTTATTTTGTTAGTTGAAAACACGTGAATAATTTTGTATTACATCTCTAATAGATAAAATAGAAAATATAAAATAGCACCAAAAGTCACACAAAGCCTTCACAAAGTTATAAATTAGTAGCTTGAAATGTTTCAATGTATGCGAAGTAACAAGACAACTTTTAGGATTGCTTGTTATGATTACAAAACCATCATACTACTACTTGATCCAAACTATTTTTTCAGATATCTCGCCTAGCTAGGCTAATTTTATTTCTTCTCATGGTCACATTTCCTGGACTCTATTTCTTTTTTCTTTTTGGATGGGGTGGGGGGATAGGATACTGCAGAAAGAAACAAATCAAAGTTTACCTGTAAGCCCTCAGAGACAAAACACTCACAGAAAGGCTAAGAGCAGAGGACTCAAACTACCATGGGAAATATCCCTTCACCTTTTCTTTGCTCAAAGGAGTACTCCTACCCTAGCTACTCCTGTTCACAGCTTATCCTAGTTTGGAGATTTAACAATCTTCAGAACTTCTATGGATCAGGTATGCTTCCTAGACATGTAGTAGCAAGTTTGTTTACAAGAGCTAGAGCGTTACTGGTTATTGTTATGCTTAGATTACCATTAAAATTTCGTTAGAGGGTATCAAACATCCTTTTACAAAAGGATCTCTTGTATATTTTACTCTCAACGTACTTTTGAAAGAATGCAAATGGTACCCCAAACATGCACTATATAATAGACTTCCAGAACCCGATTCAGCAGCCATTTGACTTTCCTCTCCTTTTCGCCTTGAAACCAATCAAGGCAAGTATCTTCATTAGTCAGTGTTGCATTTATCCATGTATTGAGGTCCCCCATCAGGGTACCAAACGTGCTTCTGCTAAGCCTTGAGCACACCCGGTAATTTGTGAAGCTCATCGAGGGCATCAGCAAAAAACTCAAAATAATCGGAAAGTTCTACTATGCTTTTTCCACTTACACGTTAGATATGCTGTAACATTCTTAACCTCGCCAATTGTCACTGACACTCCTGCTCTCGCCCACTTGCTGGGACTTCTTCCAGCACTGTTAGAAAATGGTGCTAACGAGCAGGTACAAAGGTCTAGATACCTAGCTAGTAGTAGTTACTCCACAAGCATCTCTAACACTGTTTCTCCCTTTTGCAAATACCAATTGACCAGAATTTGCGAGGAATCAAAGAAAAATAAACAGAAGCAGTAACATATTCTGATCATTTTAAAGGAAGACCAAGGGAGAAGTTGAACTTGAAAGAAGATGGAACAAGAAGTAATGCGGCTAGTTTAATATTAACAGTACAAAAACAGAGTTAGGAATGAACATTAGAGTTCTTATAGTGGAATTGAGAATTGTTTGACTAGTTTCGAAAATGGTAGGCTCTTTAAAAGCATTATGCTAGCCTTATATCTCAATTTATTGCACCTTTTCTGGGGGAGTTTGCTGCATATAGTAGAACCCAAATGGATTCCACTCAATAATGAAGAATGTGTCAGAAAATGTGTTGTTAACATTTCTTTTCAACCAAACATGCATCTGCGTCTATTGCTTACTCCCTGGGGTCTCAAATATAAGAAGGAAATAAAAATGATTCTCGTTAACTAACTAAGAAAGTTAGTTAACCATGTTTAATTGCACCAATCTCAATTAAAAATTAATTTTTTTTCCCAATATATTCTTCATTGGAACTTGATATAAGGAATAAAAGAGTCATTGGAACTAAAATCTCAATTAAATGAAGGTTATTTTAGAGATAATAACATTAAATGAGATAAAGTTAATTGAAATTTTCTTATATTTGAGACCAAGAAAAATGTGTTTTTATCCTTATATTTGAGATTGGAGGGAATATGTCAAACTGTCCATTTGGGTATCAGTATCTTTAAGGTGTTAGTCCCTATATTTTCACCCATTAAATTTTAATCCCTGTACTTTCTACTTATTAAGGTAGCCATTATTTTTTCATAACAGTTTGGTCCTAGAGGGGGAAAAAAAACCCTTAGTGATAAGAAACTACAAGGATCCACACTCCATGACCCCGTTGATATGTGTGAGTGTGTTATTTATAAAGACAGAAATCGAAGTGAATATAAACAATAGGCACAGCAATCTTATCCAAACCAATTTGAAATTCTGCTGAAGGCAAATTAAACAAAAAAACTTGGGATACATTATGTGATCATACAACAAAAAAAGGGCATCATAAACTTTTACCAGTCAGATTTATATCCTATCTACTCCGCTAAATAGATTTGAAAGGAAACAAAGGATTGGGAGCAAAAAAATAATAATCAAACACCCCCATAAAATCAGAGGCAATACTGCTTATTGATCCTAAGCAAAAATAAAAATCTAGACTTTGTTCTAACCGCTTGCCTCTTGTCCCTATGCTGACTTCCGAATAATTTCTTCGGAGGGAAGTTCAAGCGTTGCTCCAGCATGCTCCTTACACGGCTTCACCGCTGCAGCGACAAGTTTGCAAAAATTGAGATGTAAAATTATAATTCCATATAATTAAAAGTGCGTGAACTACAATGTGGTAGTGCTGAGCGAGGAATGGAAAACGAAAAAAAGAGGAAGCGAAATAACAAACAGGAGGTGAGCATACCGTAAGTGCCAGAATCGGGATTGAGCTGTGCCTGGACGAGCATGTTGGTGATGAAATGGGAGGCCTCTTCAGCCTCTAGGAGAAGCTTCTGGATCTCCGCCTCGGAGCTCACGTTCTTGTTTTCCTCGAACTTCTTCCTTACTTCCACCGCAGATTCCTTCAGCATCATGGTGTCGCCGGAAAATGTTTTCCGTGTCGCTTTCAGAAGCGCGCGGTACGCGCTCAGAACTTGCCCTCTCCCCATCTCTGATACTACTGATCTCTCTGTCTCTCCGATCTCCCTTTTTCTCCTTCGCGTCGTTTTAGTTTCGCTTGCTTGTAACCATTGTCAAAAAGTATCTCTCACCTCTTATCAATTTTCTTATATGGAAACCCTTAAAATCTCCTTTTTTTTTCAAAAAAAAAATGTTTTAAATCTATATATTTTCATTAAAATATGATAACAGTGTCTATATTTTTTAATTGATAAATTTAGTCTCTAATTTTAAAAAATATGTCAAATATATCCTTTTAATTTTTAACTTGAAAAAATATGATAAAATCTTTGAAAAATGAACTAAATCCATGTGCTTTTTAAAGTTTAAGAATCAAGATACAAAATTATAGGAACTTTGATTAGATTTGATTGAAAGTATAAAAGACTAAAAACATTTTTTTATCCAAATATCGGAGGATTTATGATGGATTTGAAATATAAAATAATTTGGGAACTAGAAATTTAGTGAATACTTGATAAAGTTCAAAGGATTTAATAAAATGTGAAATCAGGATTTGCAGAACAATTTTAGATTAATAATTCAATATATAAAGATTTTTAGTAGGAAATGATAATTTGAAAATTTATAGAAGAAAATTGATACATAAATCTAAAATAGCTCAAAATAATGGATTTAACTCAGTGATGGAAGGTTAGGTAATATGCATGAAATCTTCAGTTCAAAGTTCAAACCTCAGCACCATCTTTGTAAAAATAAAAAAAAAAAATTAGATTTAAAATATAGAAAGACTTAATTTACTTAAAAAAAAACCTTGAGAAACCAACGTTAAGCATAACTCAAATTAAAAGGATTAACTATCAAAAAGGAATTAACTTGCAAAGAATAACGGATTGCAGTCAAAACTCAAAAAGATTGATGGCAGGTTAGTACATATAGAGTTTTCGAACGCAAGCTCAACATGCTAGAATATGTTTTAAGAGATTTTTTCAACTGTATTCTATGAAATTATAATGACTCATTAAGAAGTTGTACCCATCCCAAACAAATAACCAAAGCCTAATGCTTATTCGTCCGTCCTTGTACATATTTTCCCTTGCAGAAATCAGAAATCATTATCGCAAGTACAGCACTTCATACTTGGATCAATGTCTACAGAAGCGGATTGATCCCACATCATATTTTCATACTCGCTAAAATACTTCGGATATTGCTTTGGCAAATGGGTCAGGCCGTGGGTAAGCACCAAAACCACTTGGTCAGGGATTCATGCACAAAAACCCTGGAAAGATTGGACTCTGTTCAGTCTGTTGAGTTCACATTCCACAGATTTCTGTGATAGTCACCTTAATGCATCAACCATTCTACAATCATGCTTCCTGCGACGGCATCTATGATGAGATTTTTGATCTAGCAAGGTGTTCTCTCCAACCATCTCCCTTTTAGAATCTACAGCTGGTGCAATGAAGGTCAAGTCAGTCTCTGAAACAGCCAATTATAGTGCTGCTAGTTTTATATGCAACAAATGCATTCGTAGATAATGCTTTGAAGTTGTATGAAATCCAAAAAATCATAATCAAATAAAAACACAATAAACTAGAACATTTCAACCTATCCACTCTTGCATAACTCATTGGTTTGTGAGTAATCTCGTGCAACAGAGGATCAGTAAAGCTAATCAGGGAAGCACTTAGCTTCAAATTCTAATTAGAAAAAAGCATATAAAATGAAGATTCCATTTAAACTTTCACGGCATGCTATAGAACAGCAACACAAAATTTTTAAGGTAGCTAGCAAATGTGAGCAAATTTTCACCAGGCATCAGTTGAAATGGCAAAAGCAAAAACACAATTTCTTTGCATTTTCTAGTGATTAATCAACATCTTCAAAATATTCCATTCCCTTACCTAAAAAGTTACTGTCAAAACAGCAATGCCATTTCTAAACAACCTTCTTCTGTTTTCTGAAAGTCAATAGTTTTTCCCACAAATATATAATGCAACTTCATATTAACACTTCTAGAAAGAAAAAAAGAAAAAGTCTCTCAATATTGTGCACTTTAACAACTCTATGGCCTATTCTAAACTCAGGCAAATCATCAGTTACAACACTACCAACACAATTGTACTGTTACATCCATCAACTTGTGCTCATTGAGACCTCAAGCCCCAACCCTCAAACCTAGATTTTGCAAAAGAGTTATCTTGGCACACTCTCCAAACATCTTGCCAAGCATCTAGAAATCAAACATTAAATAGTTGAAAAGGGGAGGAGGATTTGAGGCAATAGATTGCCACTGTTGTTTTCCCAACAAGTTGTAACTTGCAAATAGAAAAGGGTTCTTTAATAAGTTGGTATGCAGATAAGATCATCCTTTTATTCCCCAATCAGAAGCTTTACCAAACTCCAACAAGATACATAGCATAATGGAATCCAAGCATCATCTTCCCAACATCAAATATATTATCATTGAGGCTAAGTATGGTTTGGCGGTAAACCAGGGAGAAATTTTAAGTAAAGTTTTCTTAAAAATGAGATGTTTGGTATAACAATAATGAAAAGAGAACTTTACAGGAACTTAAATTCCCCCTCTTTAAGGAGTAAAATTTATTCCCAAGTGAGAATATGATCATTTTCTTCTGCCTGAGTCATGACCTTCATTTTTGTATACATAAATTTTCAGTCCAAATTATCCAGCAAAGCCTGGTTATCCTACCACATGTTCTCTGGGGCACTTACATGTATACAGTATACATACATTAAATAAGCTATATAAAAAATTTCAAAATAACAGCTATCCTGCTATCTACTATCCCGCTATCTGCTATTCAGCTATAGCGTTTTCGGGGCTCACTGCTACATGCTGCTATCCAGGATTTTAAAACACTAACAAATGATTTGAGAATGAACTGAAAACTTATTCTTGAAGCAATAATACTAATCCAAACAAGTTTTGTAAAAGAACACCACCAGACAAACAAAACCAATCCTTTTCATTTTAAACAATTGAAACACAAAAAAATTCACCAGCCCTTACTAGAAATATACATAGCTCACAAACAAAAGCAAAACAACCAAGTTAGTGATCAGACACACACCAAACATCATCCAGGAGAAAGAAAACAAAATCCAGTAGAAAGGAGCTAAAGCAGAAAAAGCTTTACCTCCAAGTTGGTCACCCCAGAACAACAATCTGGGATCATCCTCTTCCTCATCAAACTCATCCCCATATCCAAACTCAGCATCCCCGCGATAACCCGGTTCGCTCCCATACCCAGATTCGTTACCATTTGCATCAGAGCAGCCACTCACCCCAAACCCAACACCCACATTCTCCTTCTCGCCATCCCTCTCTCTCTCCCTCCTCGAATTCTTCGCCTCGCTCACGTCCGAAGACCAATTCGGATCCCCGTTGCCGAAGAGCTCCCCACTGGAATCGGTGCCCATGGCCACCGGGAAATCGGAGCAGGTGCCGTAAGCGGCGGAGGCCCCCACGGAGCAGCAGCGCCGCGTCCCGCTCCGGTCGCTGCTGCGGCCGGACAGGGATCGGGAGCCGCGGCGGCGCCTCTTGCGCGCGACGAGGCGGTAATTGGTGGCGCGGTTGTTGTTGGGGTTGTGAATGGTGTCGTCGTCGGCGGCGAGGGTGAGTTTGGACATGTCGAGGGAAAACGAGGTGGTTGTGCGATCGGAGAGGCAGGGGCGTTTGTGGTAGTAGGGTTTAGGGTGGGGCCCGTCTTGTTGGAGCTTGAAGGGTTTCCAGCTGCGGAGCTGCAACAAGCACGAGTCTATGGAGTGGCGCGAGTCCAGAGGCTTGTGCGACATCGATTGAGTCATCACAAACAAGACACAGAACCAGGAATTGAATTTCAATTGCCAATTCTCTATTCTGACCAACTCATACTTTTCTATACACACCACTGCAATGGCTTTTTTATATTATATAAGTTAGATTTCACTATTTTATTTATTTTTCATAATTATGGCTTAAATAACATTTTTATTCCTGTAAAATAGGTTTTGTTTTGATAATTATTACTTTTTATTTTATTTTAGTTTTTACTGTCGAATAATAAATGTTTATCGATACAAAATAGTGACGTTAATTATGTTAACTTGTCGCATTCATAAAGAAGTCTAATAATATGTAATTTCCATTGGGAAATTGTATCAATGAACTGTGAATATCAAAATATGAATGTTGTTATGTCATTAGTCATGTGGGAGGGGGGCCTGACTTTGTTGGATCGTTTGTTGTTTTACAAAATTGACTAGAATGGGAACTAATTAATATTAAGTTCGGTTAAAAGTTGCATGTGCTATCATCTCTATATCAATTAGCATTGTTTATGGGTTTTCATGTTTAATCGAATCATAAAAAGATTTATCTTATCTGATTTTTTTTTTGAGATAAATCTTATCTGAATATTATGCTCTATCAAATTTTAATTATTATATGATCAAATTTTATTTCTAACTTTTCTAAATTTAAAATCAATATTTTTTTTTTAAGAAATCTTATTTTCAAATATTATATTTGATCAAATCTTAATTATTATCTAATTTATAATTACTTTTATCCTTGACTTTGTTAAGTGCCAACAGTGAACCTCTTTTAATAATAGATTGTATAATCTATTATAATCAGTTTTTATTTCTAACTTTTTATAAATTATAAAATTAATAATAATCTTATTTTTTTGGTAAATTACATTAGTATTTCTTGAGATTTTTTCATATTGCACATATTTCTTCTTCTTTTTTTTAACTGTACAACAAACTCTTATAGAAGTACACGATCTAATATTTTTTTAAACGATTAACGAGATTGATGTAATGTATAAGAGAGCTAATGTAATATTTTCAAATAATTAAGGAGATTAATATATGGATAGGCATATAATATTGTGCAATATCTTTAAGAAGTGTCAGTGTAATTTACCTTTTTTTTAAGAATCTTGTCTAAATATTTTTATTTTTATCAAATTTTAGTTATTATTCAATCAGATTTTTTTTTATTTTGTTAAACACTAATAGTGAACCTCCATTAACTTAAAATTTAAAAATACAATGACACAAGTCAATGTAATTACAGATCATGACATTAACAACATGTAAAATATCACACCGAGTGAAAGAAAGATATTTCTATTTTTTTATATTCCTTATATGACATTTTGGTATTTTACATTTATATATAAAATCATGGGTCATTTATATATGTATATATATGGTTGGCCTCCCCTTTGGTTTGAGTCTGGTCCGGCCTTGTCATTAGTTACCGTATATTATTTTAAATCGCAATACGTCCTATTGTAGGAACTTTGGTTGCAATGCATAATGGCATAATGCAGTCAAAATCTGCGAGTGTGTTTATTAGGAGGAAAATAAATGAAAAATATAGTGAATTTTCCTAGTGTTTTGTTTGAGATAAATAAAAAAGAAATAAGGAAAAGAATAAAAAATGTATAGGTAATCAACTTTCAATGATTTCATTTTCTTTATTTAGACAGTTCAAAATTGCTAAAAAATTGTCTTCTCATTTTATAATTACAAGAAGACTATTAACCTTATTTTATAAATACTTTTTTTCTTTTTCTTCTCATTATTATATTTACATTTCTCTGTTACTTGTGGCAAATACAATCCTTCCATTATTATTACTATAGTTTTATCTTTAGAGACTATTAACCTGTTTGGGTATGTCAATTGTATAAAGCTTTTTATGTTACAAAATTAGATAAATGATCTTATAAGTACTTATAAAATAATATAATAATATGTTTGTTTAGAAAGAAAAAAAAACACTGGTTATAAATATTGTAAAAAGTACACTTCATCATATGACATTTTTTTTATTAAGCTAACATCCACATATGCTTAATAGATAAAAGAAAAACTGCATATACCTTTTTGAAGTTAACTTAATAAAATATTTGTTACCCACATTAATTACTTGTAGTAGCAAAAAAACATATAATTAAAATATTAGCTCATTTTAAAACTAAATAAAAAAACTAGTGCAACACTTATGTTGAAAATTAATATCTAATTGCATTTCTTACTTCTTCCATGCATATAACATATGTTTGAATTGGTTCTTGTCATTTTTCATAATCAACCCTGTCATTATCGATCATCTCCTCCACCAACTGATTAGAACAATATTTTCTAAAATACTTTAATAACGAAAAATAAAATAAACATATTTTGTAAGAATTAAGATGAAAAAGAAGTTATGAACACAAAAATGAAAAAAACTAAATTATAAGGAAAAAATATATATTTTTCTTTTTTTTAGAAGACACTGGATTATTATTATTATTAGAATGCAAACGAGCAGTAATGGAATTAAACACATCAATTTAATAACTTTTTTGATGGTTCCATACTTCCATCTTTAAAAATAAGCTGTACCTCAACGTATCAAACCATAAGGACAATATGTAATATCCATACAACAAGCATAGTTACGAATTTCTGTGAACATTATTTTTTTTCTTTGGCTGAAAGGGCCGGTTATGTTTATTGTTGTACTATATAGACGCAGCCATTACAGATCAGTGTTTGATTTTTGGCTTTTTCACGATCATCACAGTGCAGTGAGCATGATGAGCACAATAGTCACTGACACTACCTAAAACCGCCCTGAAAATAGAAATAAAATAAAAGGTATCTAAGTATAACTGAATTAAGATATTTTGCAGTGAAGTGCTCTCGCTTCTGGCAACAATTAATTCACATGTTCCATTCCATTATAAAAGAACCAAAAAACAAACGAACTTGAGAAAGCAAAAAGGTGTTACCATAGGTTAAAAAGAAAATGATCTCACCGAGAGTTTGTAATCAGTAGAAAATTAATGTATGTCAATACACAATACAGTAGCATACAAAAACCAATGCTGATCTAGCTGCTGCATGACGTGAGCTATGTAATAATTTTTCAGGACTCTTGAATTTTGAGTATGACATTACATTTTGCTCATGTTCTTGCCAATTTAATTATGTGATTGTGATTATTATATTGGTTCATTTGAATATGCTAGAACTCAACTCTGTTAATTCATGGTAGACCCCATTCACATGGAGTGGATCTCCTCAATTTATAAAAAAATTATATAATCTCAATTTAAATAAATAATAACGGTTAGATTAAAATAAATGGTTAAGATAAATTTTAACAAAATTTATTGTTTCATTAAAGTTAGAAATAACTTTCCAGTCCTAATTTTATTTCCCTTTTCCAAATCAATTTGCCCTAATAAGATAATTTTAAGAAGGTTGACAATGAGTGGTAAAAAAAAAAACATGATAACCTTGACGTTTTGGTGGCTCATGCGGCAATCCGAAGTGAGACTCTACAAAGGTTAGTAGCAAGTGGTGAAAAAGTTTTTGAAGAAGACACAATAACCTCGACTTCGTGGTGACTCTAGCAACAGAGAGAGAAAGTGACCGATGACGAGAACTAGAAAGTGAGGACGACAACGATCAGATAGCGACACCGACAAGGCTCCATCATGAGACACCAATGATGGTGACCAAAGAGCGGCGAGAGGGCGTGCCAAACCCAATTTCTGATATGATTTTCTCTTTTTTTTCGTAATCATTACTAATTCAATAAAATGATGATTTTTTTTCTATTTCTGAATAGGATGGCTATTGATCATTTTATTATCATTGACAAAGTTGATTTTTGTTGTTTTTTAATTTTGAGAAAATTGAAGAAGGTGAAAAAAAGCAATTGGCAAATGCTAGTCATCAATGAAATATGCATTTATCAATTGTCCTAGTGTATTTTTCTTTATCTGGACTTGTCGATTATTACTCTAAAATGAATTACTTTGAGAACTTATTACTTGTTAAGATTTTGTGGATAATAACTTTAATTAAGATGAAAGATTCGGATAGTGTTTGATGGGTATTTTTTTTATGTGATTTCTATTTTTTAGGATGAAAAAATGGTTACCATTGAAATTGTTTTTGTTATAATAGGACTAAAATTGCATGTTATATCACAAGAGCGAAAACTTTTGTATTGAGATGAGATATTTGGAAGGATTTAAAATCACATCAATATTGTAACTTGGCAAAGATAGGAAACAAGCAAGAACCAAGATGAGCAAGATTATAAGAGGAGAGTTTTTTTGGAGGATTCGAAAGTTTAAGATGAAAAATTCTTTAGGAAAATTTCTGTATTGAAATCAAAATTTTATATTAAAATGAGTTATAAAAAGAGGCAATGTTTCGGTTCTACAAGTAATACGTTTAATGTGAGTTAGAAAATATGTTAAGTAAAACTGTGAGTTTTTTTTTTTTAAAATTATCTTTAACAATTAATTTTAATCCAACCGTTATTATTTATTTAAATCAAAATTATGCAGTTTTTAATAAATTGAGGAGATCTGTCTCAGCATTCACACATGTCTCAGAAAGGTATTTATTATTGTCCAAATCCAATCAATTATCACTGCAAAGTGAAGTGAAGAGCATGGATGATAACTGAGAGCAAAACGAAGATATACCTTTTTATAGCCCCATAACCATGGCTGCCCACAACCAATATTGCAGCACGGTACTTATCCACAGCATCACAAAGAACATTTCTAGGATCACCTTCCACCACTTCCGCTGTCACATCATTCACCTGACAAAACATCATACGTACTATCTTTGAGAGAGGGTCGACAAAATTAATTTTAAAAGTAAATATATAATTTTGGATAATAAATTAATAATTAAATTTTATTTTGAGTTCCTAATAAATTGATATTATAATTTAAATTTTAAAATAAATATTGATAATTTTTTAATCTCAAGAAATCACATCTTTTTCTAAACAAAACATATTTTTTGTCTATATATAATTCATGCTTAGATGTCTTATAAAAATTATTTTGATTCAGAAATAATTATGGACACATGATCAATTCCTTTAAGGTAGAGTTAAACATACAAAAATTTACCTAAAATCAATTTGGTATAATTAAACATGCAGAAGAATAGTTAAGAGATCAATGAAAAGGCATGGAAAGAGGGAAAAGTGAATTACGGATTTGTTGAAGCAAAGTTGTTTAGCGGTTTCGAGGACTCTGGCGGCAATCTTTCTCAAATCGGAATCTACAATAGGCAAGATCTCAGCGGCTCCTGCATACACTAAGGAAGCGATTCTCAATTAACTAAGAAAAGCGTGAAAAAGCATGAGCGTAAAAGAATGAACGTACCAGGGCCGGCGAAGCCCACGGCGGAGGTGGCGGTGGGCCTTGAGTGGATGAGAACGAGCTTGAAGATTGGGCTCGGGAAGAAGTGATCCAAAGCCCAATTCAGCGCGTACGTGCTCTGCTCGCTGTCGTCTATGCCTATCAGCACCACTTGCTTCTCCGACGACGACGACGCTGCCATTTCAAAAAGCAAAACTCTCTTTACTTCTCTGTACTTGGTTGTCGTCTATGCCTATCAAACCAAACAAACCACTCGTCAATTATTGAATCAGTCCTTCACTATCGAAGCCGTGTTTGAAAACGACGTCGCGGATTCTCGCCCTTTGCGGATAGTGTAGGATACGAAAGAGGGCAGAATTTAATACTTTATTAATTATTTTTAATTTTATTTTCTTAGCCAATTTGAAGCACAATGAATATGTTCCCTAAGATAAGATTAGAGAATTAAATTTGTTTAAAATAATTGTAGAGTAAGATAAATTTGTTTTTTCTTTCACGTCTTCACGGCTTGATTTGGTTTTGGTGGTGTAGGTGATGGATGTGAAAGCAAATCTATGTGCGTGGACTTTAATGTGATCCATGGTATGCAATATTTGATGACTATGTAAGTCATGTTCTACATGGTTCTGTTATGTCCGATAAGTCTCACTGTCTGCCTCTCATTAGCTGGAAGAGTTGTCAAATTGGCTATGCCCAGCCACAATCAAAATGGGTGTAAGAAGAATCAGTCCACTCTTTTGTTGGTAGAGCCTCATCTGTTGCCTCGTCAAATCACATCAAAATTTATCTATTATTTTTTAACATTCAGTGATTTTCAGGCCAACATTTGGTTTGTTTAGCAGAAACTAAAATAATATATTATTTTATTAGATAATTTTATGAAACAAGCTTATATCTAGATGTCAAATAAAGAAGAGTTCTCTGCCTCATATCTTTGATTATGATTTGGGTCAAAGCAAACCACTGTGCAATCAAAGTTCTATCTAGATCAAGGTTGTCAAAATATTAAGTGGCCTTCTAATCTTTAATTAACTTGTGTGATATTAATGCATTATGTTTTTCTTTAAAATCTATTAATTGGTATTTTTTGGATCACTATATAATTGATGTGAAGTTTATATTAAGTTTGTTGATGATTAATTTTTGTTAAGAAATTTGACTAATTATTTTTAATGAAATTTTGTCACTAAATCATATGTATAAAGCTCAAATCTGATATATTATTTAAAAAAAATCAAATTCAATTTCATTCAAATTAATGATTTTTTGGTATTTATTTATTGGTATGAATTACTAAGATGGTGCATTTTGAGATTGTTACGTGTTAGATTAACATTAAAATTTTAGATTCAATTAAACCAAACTTTTTTTAATTTTAATTTTGATCAAATTGGAGAAAATAGGCGGGGGATTCTTTTTTATCATATTTTTGTGATATTGTGTTTTGTATGTAATAATTAATAAAAAAATTAAGGAGGTCCAATTTTTTTTATGTCTTCAATCTTTACTTGGTTTGGTTTGAAGATGATTATTATTCAAAATTTAAATTATTTTATTTTCTATAAATAATTTTTTGGTATATCTTCATATATATATATATATATATCACACTTAAGTATAAAATAAATCGTATTGGAAAAAAAATATATGTTATGTTTGCAATAAAAATTTATCAATAAAGTATTTTTAATAAAAAAAACATTATACTAATATTATGATCAACAAAAATAAAATATAGATCTATTTACATTTGATATATCTTTTTATGTTTTTAAATTTTAATGTTAATGGGATGTTTTAACATTTTGTAACTCGAAACCAGTTTCAAAATATTATTTTTTTAAAATTCAAATATGCTCTTGACGTGAATATGATGTATTATCTTATACTTTTAATATTTCTTTTAATCTATCAACATATTTAGTTCTAGCTTAAATTTATTTATTTTAAAAAATTATCAATAATTTAAAAAATATACATAGCACAACATAAACTATTTTATCATAAATTTAAAATATAATTTACATGTTAAAAAATATTTATGGCATATTTTAATTAATATAATGTATGACCAAAATGCTATTTATTTTATATACCCAAAGTTTTTTTTTTTTACAGCATATAACCAAAGTTTATTTATAATAAATAAAAACAAGTATAGTAGTAGTTATTAAAATGAAACTCTATTTTGACTTTGGCATTTGAGGAGGGTGGTGATAATGAGATGTGGATCATCCGTAATCCCTACTTTAACCCTCTGTTACGCGTTAAACCGTTGGCAAATACCTTGCAGAGGATTTCGGAAACAACAAACAAAAGAACCACTCGTTCGCATTCAACCTCACCCTCCTTCTTTTGAGTCACTCGTCACGCACGCATGCACGCTTTCTTTCTTTCTCTGTTTTTAAATTAAGTATAATATATTATCAGATATCGAGAGAGAGATAGGATTCATCGTATTGTTATCATCCCTTGCAATCCATGTTTCTGTTTCTACCACCAAAGCATGAAGTTCTGCAAGACCTACCAGCAGTACATGCAAGGACATGGCCACAACAAGCTCCCTTCTGTTGGCTTCAAGAACCTCAAAAAGATCATTAAAAGCTGCAGGAGAGCCTCCACTCAACCTACCTGCCCTGATCATTGCCCAGGTCATCATCATCATCATCATTTATATTAACCCTACCTTTTCATTCATTATTATTGTTGCATCCCATAATGTATTAATGAAAAAAAAAAAAAAAGATGTCCTTTCCCCTGTTACCTGCTTTGGCATACATTATACATGATTATTTGTCTAATGATAGGTGTGAAGTACTGGTACTTTAATTTGCTTCACCGATATGTATCCGATATTGATACTCACCGATACGTATCTATAAAGTATCCAAGCCCTTACAAGAAATTATGCAAATCCAATATTACATATCAGACACATAAGCATGTATAATTTACCCTTGATGAATAAAATAGAAATATTCTTCTTTATGCATGATTTTAAGAAAGGGATGAGATTGATACTATTCCAACTTTTAGACAAAGTGATTTATGATGACCGTGATTTATAATTTGTATTTTGATTTTAGTAATGTTCAAGAAGTATGTTCTTAATTTGGATTTGCATTATTGTAATTATATATTTATTATGTTTTATGAATTTTTGTACATATCTAGATGTGTACAGTATCCTATATATATTTTTAGAATAATTGTATCTCCACATCCGATATGTGTTGTGTAAGATACATTCATTTATTGTATCTGTGCATCATAGAATGATGGTAATATTAAGGAGACAAATTTCTTTAGAGATAGTTTAAACTTTTCAATATTTCGAACTACCTCTATGCTAACTCGATCAATCTAATTATTCAGTGTGCGATGGGACCTTTTTCCCTTCCCTTCTCAATGAAATGTCAGATATAGTAGGGTGCTTTAATCAGCGCGCGCAGCAATTGCTGGAACTGCATCTTGCTTCTGGCTTCAGAAAGTACTTTCTCATGTTGAAAGGAAAATTACACAAGAATCATACTGCTCTAATCGAAGAAGGAAAAGATCTAGTCATATATGCACTCATAAATTCCATCGCAATTCGAAAAATCTTGAAGAAATATGATAAGGTGTGTCTAGATATCAGGTTCTTCCCTATTTCTTTCCCATTCTAATTTAAGTTTTGAGTTTTGATAATCCATGCTAAGCCGTATGTGTTCTTTAATTTATATTCTCACTACTACTGTCACTGCAGATTCATTATTCCAAGCAAGGCCAATTATTCAAGTCGAAAGTCCAGACCATGCACAAGGAAATTCTTCAAAGTCCCTGGCTTTGTGAGCTTATTGCCTTACACATTAACTTAAGGGAAACAAAAGCCAAGCCAAGGGAGGCATCCGCACTGTTTGATGGATGTTATCTCACATTTACGGATGGAAAACCATCACTTACTTGTGAGCTCTTTGATTCCGTCAAAATTGATATTGACTTGACCTGCTCTATATGCTTGGTAAGTTAATTGGTTTCACTTGTTGGAAGAGTTTCTTATTTATGTGCATTAAACCCATTTTTGTATGTTTTCATTTGAATTGAACACATATACCGAGTTTGTCTATTTGAAGATTACTGCTGCTCAGATGCAAGCAGGATATAATCAATTTAAAGGTTGTGCATCGGAATTTTAAACCGAACACAGCTTCATTTTTCCACCAAAAAGCATGCTTACTTACAAACTATCTTATTATCATATGGTTTCAAATATTTTAGGTGTGCCAACGGTTTTCAGGATCCAAACCTCCATATATTGTCCAATATTTTCCTAGCTAATAGCCCTAAAGCACTTGACTTTGGTTTTGGATCGCATTGACAGTATCACCTTGGTTTCTTCAATATAAATGTACATTTTTCTATGTGAAAGCATCTCTCATATATAGTTATGCAGTTCTTCACATTTTTTTTAACTTAATTTTCATATGGCTCTTCCAAGACAGGATACAGTGTTTGATCCAGTTTCTCTGACATGCGGCCACATATTCTGCTACACCTGTGCTTGCTCAACTGCATCAGTTACCATTGTCGATGGACTTAAGGCAGCAAATCCTAAAGAAAAATGTCCTCTATGCCGAGAGGTAAGCTACCGGATGTAGTAAGCATTAAGCTTTCTCACAACTTACTATTTTCAACGGGAGTGTATGCACAAAAGGGGAGATGTTCCTTTTGATTACACATCTATAACTTCTTTTAATCGGTACATATGATAAATTTTGATAACTTGTAAAATAACCCTTTACTTGGCAATAGAGCTAATGGATGGTCATTGACCTTATTCCTGAGGTTATACACTTATACTTAATTATGATGCAATGACCAAACAAAATTACAATGTCAAAAAGCCCCAAACAACTGCTAAAATTTAATAACCATACCAGCTGCCCGTGACAAGTTCTGTTCTCAGCTCCATTTGGCCTTCAATTTAATGACCACAGTGCATTGTATGTGAATTTTTCTAAAGATTCTTTAATTTTACCATTGTAGCCCTTCTGGCTTCTGCAATTCTTCAACTTTTTTATTTTAATGTCGTGACTATTGATTGAAGTTTAGAGGAATAACTGTTCAATTATTTTAGGCATTTCAATGCCTGACCAACTATATTTGATTAGTTCTTCTCTTCTAGAAAGAGTGGGGCAGCTAAGAACGGGCTAATGCATTTGTTTATTGGATTTGAACCTGTTAGAATGGTTGGCAACTTACACTTTTTATATTGTTGACTGCAGGGAAGAGTTTACGAAGATGCTGTGCATTTGGAAGAATTAAATATTCTGCTAGGCCGAAGGTATGAATACCGATTATTCCATTAGCAAGTGGGTGAGATTAGAATTAGAATGACATGTCATGTCATGTGGCCAAGGAAGATATGGATGCAAAAATCCACATAAACTCTGAATTAGATCTTTTCAATAAAATAAAGAATATGCTTTGCAGATCCCTTAACCTAAACTTTTTAAATATTTTTACAGCTGCAGGGAGTACTGGGAGCAAAGGCTTCAGATGGAGAGGGTAGAGAGGGTTAAGCAAGTTAAGGAGCACTGGGAAACGCAGTGTAGGGCGTTCATGGGCATCTAAAAATAAATATAAACAAATGTTCACTTTCTCTTTCATTTCCCTATTCGTCTCGTTTTCACACTCATCTCATGACACTTTGGGGTGTAAGTTTACCCAACATCTAAACACGATCAACTTCTCTTGGGTATGGTAGTTTTCGGTTGAAATGTCTGTGTGTTGTTTGATCTTGTATCTTAGCAGTAGCATTTCTAAGTTGTTTATTGGTAGTGTTCGTACTTGACTCTCTTCAATGTAAATAAAGGCTTCTACTTTAGGAATTATTAATATGGCCGTTTATTTGCCAGAGGCTAAGAGTTGAGTGTTTATACTTTGTACTTAACTCTGTTCAATGTAAATAAAGCCTCTACTTTAGGAATTATTTACTAATGACCATCTATTTTGCTAGAGACTTAAACGTATGCGCTTATTTAATTTTGTATCTTAGCAATAGCACTTCTAAAAAGTTGTTATTGGTACTGTTTGTACCTAAATCTGTTCAATGTAAATAAAGGCTTAGGAATCACTGTATATGATTTTAGTCTCTAAAATCATAAAATTTTTACTCTTAATCCCTAAACAAAATGACTTATCTTAATCTCTGAACTTTTATTCCCATAATAATTTCAATCCCTCCATCAAATATTAATGTTAAATTTAATATTATTTTATTACAATTAGTAGTGGCTAGTTATTTTACAGTTAAAAACCACCAAAAAATTACTTTGTTAAAAGGTTTAAAATGTATTAACCAGTTTACCGCAATTTTTAACAGTCAGAAAATTTTCCCCCCTTTACTAATTCCACCATGGCTGCAAAGAAGATAACACTGCCTCACACCTCACAGCACCACCAACAAACAAACCCAAATCCAACCCTTCTATTTTCCCTCCTTCCCCATCGACCCACAAATCCAAACCCCCCTCTTTCCCCATCGACCAAAATTCAAATTGGTAAGTGTTATAGGAACTGAAATATACAGAAATCTAAATAAGATAAAGACTAACAGTGATCACTGATCAACATCCCACTGCAAAGGAACCCTCGAAGGAAAAAAAAGTGATGCTTGGTAAAAAAATTGGACCAGAGAAATATTTCGCGCTCTACACTATATCTCCATGAAGCCTGACACGAAAAGCTTAAAAAGAAACACGAAATATATTCCAACAGCTTGACTTGCTGGCAAACCAAACCACAAAGCCAGGTGCGGTCATTAACCTTCACACGATCCATAAGGCGACCCGTTAATGTTCGATTTCTTATAACGGAGCAAAATCCAAATTAATCCTAATAAGTAACGCGTTGAACAAGTAGGCTATTTTCATTCCAGTAGGAAAAAACCACACTACAAAACGTGGAACTGTGCTGCTTGTATAGAAAAAATAAGAGTGTAAAAACCAAACGTATAATTTTATAATAATTACTTAAAAATTCCTAATCTAACAAAGATGATTTCTTAAGAGTGTGAAAACTCCAAAAGTGCATGTATGTAACTCTATTTCATGATTGAAAATCTAATTCTATAATAAAATGCTACATAATCTTGGTGGTAGCAGGTTAGGAAGACTGGAAGAGCAGAGGTCCAGAATGCCTAATCTATCACAACAAAAATCCACAAATAATTCAAAAATTCAAAAGCATTAACAAAATTTCTCAACGATGACATGGTAGAGAAACAAGTCCTCACTGTGACAAAAATTTTGGCGAAACGATCCACTCCAATCATTGCATCTCCATCCATGGATTAATTAATTAAGCTCCCATTTCATTTGGCCTTAAGGAGCGGGTTCTTATTTTGATACATATGATACCTCATGCACAGCTTCTGCAGAGTTCCAATTGAATGCTGCATCGGATTCAGCTTTATATCCACCAACATACTCTGCAAAACAAAAACAACAACAATAACAAAAAACCTTTAAAAACCCCAAACGAAAAAAGAAAAAGAAAAAAATATCGAAAATATCAAACCTGATAATCATCTCCGTATTTAGCGACGAGACGACTGATATGAATCCGTTGCATTGCAGTCAGAGGCTGAGGCGGCGCGCTCCTCCCATCCCTTCGCTTCTTTCCTAGGGCAGATTTCAAGTCTACAAAAACCAAATAGAATATTACATTATTCGCATTTCAAAATCAATTACGGTATAATAAACTGTTCGATTCGATGCAGTAATGAAAATTAAGAGGAGGACGAGAGGAATAAGGTACCGTCTTCTTCGAGATCGCTGCCGGAATCGATGGTTTGAGGATCGGAAGAGAGTTCGGTGAGGGAGTTAGGGTCAGAGAGAACGCCAAAGGAGGAGTAGTTGGTGTTAACGGTGCCTTGGTCGTCCCATTGAGGCTCTTGGTCGAGGGATTGCAAGAGCTTGGGTGGAACGGAGAAAGAGGGTTTGAAAAGCCTAGGGTTCTTCTTAGGGAGTCCCACACGGACCTTGGTTCTCGATTGCTTGTACTTTCTTCTCGACCTTCCCATTCTCCTGTCACTGCCGCTACCGCCAACGAGGCTTTTAGGTTTTCTCTAGGTTAGGGCACAAAATGTCTCGTTATTTCAGCACAGCTTCAGCGACGTCGTTTCTCGGGCTTCTACTGTGCGATTACCATGGTGCCCTTCACATTTTAACTTCATTAATAAAATAACTAGGCGACAAAATACAAAAACTTGAGCAAATTGCGTAGTAGTTGTAGTTCTTACCTTTTAAGAATTAAACAGTTTTTTCTCTCTTTATTTTTATCTTGAAACAAAACAGGAAAAAAATATATATCTTATGTCATGATTTTTATATAAAGAGGAAGAAGATTTAATACATCCGTAAGATAATTAATTATTTAGTGATTTTTAATTAGGTCCTTAAATTAAAAATATATATTTAAATTTTTTATTTTATATAATTGGATATCTCGAGTTAATTTATAGTGGCTTGAAATTGCTAGAAAAATAAAAATGTGACAGCTATTGTTTCCATATATATAACCAAATTAAAAAAAAGAGTATTGTATTTTGTCTTATTTCTTATTTTTTTAGCAAATATTTTTTTAAAAAAATCTATGAACATAAATATTACAACAGAGAAATGAAACTATTTGAACACGTGATTCACAGAAATAAATATGTAACATACAAACATGTCATGCATATGTAATGACTATATCCATTGGACGATGTATGTCTTTTAAGACTCAATACTTAACAACTTGATGTTTAGTTGATAAAAACTGTGGATTGTTCCTTTCCGAACATGACTTTGTTTTGGCATATTATATGCTATTTAGAATATAAGTAAATGTTCATTGATAGATACTATACCAATAAATATGATTTATGTAATATTTGATATACATGATAAAAAAAAAAGATAATATCAAATAATTCGGTGGTTTAATTGACTAATTTTGTATTCTATTCTACAAGAATATTATTAAGTGGTATAAGTATAAAAATTGATACCAGTATCAGTCAATGTGTGTGAGGTTAAAATCAACTCACATTTCAACATTTTTAGAATCTCATGCATCTAATTTCTTCCCAAGCAACTATAAACTTTTTCTTTTTTAAAAAACAACAAAATCAACAATAGAATTTTACCATTAATAAAATCCCATAAATTGTAAGATAATCTAAAATGCATCTTCCATTTAGAACTCTTTTCGCGACATGAACACGGTCAACAATATTTAATGCTGTAAGCTAATGCTCAACGAGAAGTCCAAAGTATATTACTGATGGTGCATAATTCAATATAAAGGCAGTGGAGCAACTGTGTAATTGTACACTGGGCACTGTGTTATATAAATTAGGACCTAAAAAAGGCTATATTTTGTTTGTATACTAGAGCTACTTAAGCCAGAGGTAATTAGAAAAACCATTCACAAGGTTTGCTCATTCTTCACTTGTCCAAACAGCAATTATGCAGGATGGTAATTGCACCTCTCTAAAGTAAAATGCCTTTCTCCTTTCTCGTGGCACTTGGAAGATCAATCAAAACTTAAAAGGCTTAGCCTAAGTTTGGTTTTCTGTTATTGTCTGAATGGCTGAGAGAGACACATGCATGGAACTTTCTTATAGGCCACTGGAACGGTTGGCATACTCTTGAACTAATGCCCCAAAGAGAGATGGCCTTTGGAGCAAGTTGGCTGGTGAATCAAATTCTTTGGCCCGCCCTATTAATGAAAAAATGACCACAACTTAGTATACAAATACTATAGACTATAGTCCATGAGATGTTATTTAATAAGAGAAGAAGCAAGAGAATACATATATCATCATACCTGCATCTACAACTAGAACTCTATCACAGTCCATTACTGTTGGTATTCTATGAGCAATGCTGATGATGGTACGAGCTGCAAAGTCCTCTCTGATGATCTTCTGAATAACAGCATCGGTTTGGGAATCAACAGAAGCTGTTGCCTCATCCATAAACAACAGCCTGCTTTGCTTAAGCATAACCCTCCCTAAACAAAGCAACTGCCTCTGCCCCACACTCCAGTTATCTCCATTATCAACCACTATATAACATTTCAAGTAGCATTATTGCCATTAGTAAAGAACAAAATGGGATGCAAGTGAAATTCAAGCAGGTAAACAAAAGAAAATGGTAAAGAATAATTAAAACCTGAAGTGTCAAGTTTCTCAGGCTTAGAAGCCACTGCATCTTTTAGTTGACAACGTTCCAAACTCTACAGCAATTAATAATTAAAAAGTGATGAGATTAGGCCAATGATGGCAAAAACTTCATCCATTAAATCAATGAAGTATATATAGCATTGAGTGTATTCACCTTCCATATCTCTTCATCTGTGTACTGTCCAGTTGGATCAATGTTACTTCTGACGGTTCCTTCAAAAAGGACAGGCTCCTGAGGGATGATACCAAACCGTGACCTAAGATCATGAAGCCCCAAGGCGGATATGTCAATGCCGTCAATGATTATTTTTCCTCCTGTAGGTTCCACCAGCCTGAAGAAAACTTGAATTAAAGTTGATTTTCCACTTCCTGTTCGACCAACAACTCCAATCTTTTCCCCTCCGTTGATGCTTAGGGTGATGCCTTTAAGAACCAAAGGAGTGTTTGGACGATATCTGACCTGTTTACAGTTTAAGAAATTACCATAAGGAAATTATAGTGTGCTACTCAAAGCAGATTGATAATGAAAAATAATACATCACTAACACTATTTTCAAGGATAGTTGCAATGTTGCATTGCATAGACATAACGAATAATTAATTTGAAATTCAAAGAAGTCTTCATAATAAGATTTTAGAATTGAAAACCTCTCATGAACTAGAAGCTTATTCAAATTCGGCCACTGCAACTGTAATGTACAATTAATAAAACTTTGGTTATAATCTAGATACCTGCAAGTCTTTGATATCAACATGGCCTTCCCCGGGCCAATTTGCAGGAGGCAGGCGATCCTTAATGTTCCATGAAGCTTCCGATGGAATATTTGTGAACTGTTTGATCCTCTCAACAGATACCATTTTGTTTTCAATGAAACAGCTCATGTATATAGCCCAGAACATCACGGCATTTAATGACAAGCCATATGAGAGAGACAAACCAACATTTTCTGCATCAAGTAGAACAACCCGATCAATTGTTTTATAACAATAAAACTTTTGACTGCTATATAAATACAAGTATTGCTTTTCAACACATTTTAAGTTAGTAGTATTTTTTACATGTAACTACGAAAGACAGTACATGTAATAGTTGAACAATTCCATAGTTGAATGATTCAAAGGAGCACGAGCACCATCTTCAAATGATTTTACTATCTTTATATTTTGTTTTATATGTTGCACACACATTTTGCATCCATAGCCCATAGGATATTCGATTAGAGCTGCGCTGGATGAGTATGCTGAGTGATATATGACTCATCATTAGAAGACAAATTCAAGAGCTGGATGGGCATGAGTGACGTGACTACCCCATTAGAATTTAGAAGACAAATTTGGTAAGGAACAGAAGTGGAACGGACACTCCTTTTTGTTGTTTGATAGTGTAAATCGGTGGAACCCTTTTATCTTCAAAGAGTAGTTGTAATTATAATGTTTTTCTTTCTTTCTTTTTCTCTTGTACTTTTGGTTGGTATGTTTTGTCTTGTTTAGAGAATATTGTTTTTGTTATTTATAACTTTTCTCATTCCTTCATTTTCCTAGCTAGTACATTACATGACTTCCGAGTAAAGGAAAAGCAGTGCCACTCCTTTATCTACTCAACTTTTCAATTTTTCATGATTACACCCATAACGTCCTAACATGAGAAGTGATATATTTATCAAGTTGAGGTAGATTGAGATGGAAATAACAGAGAGATAGAGAGAAAAGAAAAAAAAAAGTGATACTGTGATGGGTAAGTGATGGAAAAGATTAAACCACCATCTCTTCTGCTGAGAAAGATTAAACCAGATATATCGTCAAGGCAAACAGTTCACAAATAATCCTTTTGAAATAAAGTTTGTTTACCTGGCTTTATGATACTGCTGGGTAACATGATCATGAACATTGCAGAAAGGCAAAAAACTAAGCTTCCAAGCAATTCTAAGCGGAAACCCAACCACGCATTGGAACTGAAGTTGTGGAAATCCATTCTCAAATTAGCATTCACCCGTTTAATGTTTTCTCCGCAAAATTCCTTCTGCTTTCTGAATGCGCGAATTGTCATGACCCCGGAAATGCTTTCAGAGAAATGGTGAATCACTGGTGCTTTTGTAATTGAATCCAGACGAGTTAACTCGCGAGATGAAGCAAGAAAATAACCCTGCAAAACAAAAAATCAAAATCAAAAATCAAAACACACAGATTTTTAACATAAATTGACAATCTAAGAAAGACAAATCAATTAAATCCATGTCATGCTTTAAAAATCTTAAAACATATGCTAGCAATCATAGGACTAGCAGAACAACCATGTACATACCCGGTACCAAATGTTTAACCAAGCAAGAGGAATTAACAAGAAAGCTGTTGGCCAAGAATTTTGACACGTGATTATGAAGATGCTGATCACTGTAATGTACATAGCCACCACAAAATTGATGAACAAGGGGATAAAGACATCAACATTGGTTTGATCAGTGGATGCCTGTATAAGTTCAAGAAAAAATAGAAGTCATTATACATGTGGACTTCAAAGATGACATTAATGTACAAGTTTATGTCAATACGAATTAGGTTATTAATCCATGTAACATTTAACACAACATACTCGAACCTTAGAATTCTTACCCTGCTTAGAATTCTCCCAGATGGCGTGGTGTCAAAGAAAGACATGGGGGCATGCAAGATGCTGTGGAGAATTTGAGAGAAGAAAATCTGTGCTGTCTTTAACCCCAGGACTGTGACAGAGTAGGATCTTAGCACAATTAAAACAACTGAAACTACCGCAATAATCGCGTAGATGGAAATAAACATGGAAGGATTGAACAACTGAGCACGCTCTTCTGATGTTTCATATGCCAGCCAATAATCACTTGCCATCATTGATGCTTGCCACAACACAGAAAGAGAGATTACTGCTATAATGCCCCACCACCCAAAAGCCTCAGTGCAGTAGAGTTTATAGATATGTAAGCTAACTTTTCCAGTCTCTCTCTCCTCCTCTTTGATGAGTTTAGAACCTTCCTTGCCAGACTTGGGCTGGTCAAGAGAGTTGCTTTCACCATTGGCTTCTCTGTTATTCGAAGCTGCCTTTGGTGATTTCAATGGCTTGTTCAAATTTTCCCCAGTCATGACTGCACCTTGCTCCACTAGTTCCATAGAGGTGTCATGTGCTGCAACAAGAGCACTAAAATCCATTCCAGACGCAAGTAGATCATCGTACTTCCCCGATTGGACTATCATTCCGTCCCTCATCACCTTTTGAGCAAGCAAGCATATGCATTAGAAAAACTCACCAAGTTAAATTGAAGATTGAATGGAACAAAATGTTACAGGATTAGAAAAAGAGGCTTACCACTATAAGATCCACATTATGTAGGAAGTCTACTTGGTGTGTAACAAGAATAACGGTCTTGCCTTTCAGAGCCCCCCTCACGCATTCCTGTATAAAACGACTCTAAATTAAAATTTGGCTAAAACTACAAAAACTGAACTGTACATAATTTTTTAATATAAGGATTCAAAAAATTGACTTCAAGCAAGAAACTAGCACTTGCCAAACGTCAATGGTCCAACAAATATGAATTAGTGTAACTTATAGAATGCTGAGAGAAGTAAACAGTGAGAGAGAGAGAGAGTAAATTAAGGACCTTGAATATTTCAGTGCCAGTGTGTGCATCAACAGCACTAAAAACATCATCAAGAAGATATATATCAGAGTCTTGATACACAGCCCTGGCAAGCTGTATGCGCTGCTTCTGACCCCCACTTAGGTTGATTCCGCGCTCTCCAATCTCTGTCTGGTCCCCATGTTCCATCATTTCCAAGTCCTTCTCCAAGCTACAAACTCTAACAACTTCATTGTACTTCTGTCTGTTCATTGGTAAACCAAAGATAATGTTCTCTTCGATGGTCCCATTTTGAATCCAAGATGTTTGTGCAACATAAGCAGTACTCCCACAAACTTGAACCTGTCACCAAAACATATATATAATCAGAAATGAACATCACTGTACAAATTAGTGACTGCACGGTAAACAAAACAAAAGTCCTCATTAAACAAAAAAAATACATACCTTCCCAGAAATTTTGTGCATCTCGCCAAGAATTGAAGCAAGGAGAGAAGACTTCCCTGAGCCTACAGTCCCAACAATTGCTGTAAGCTCCCCCTTATTAATCTTCAAGTTAATATTTTTCAAGTCTTTAAGTTGGCCATCATCATCCCAGCTGAAGGTTCCATCCTTGACCTCCACAGCAGTGTGTCCACCACACCCTTCTTCTCTCTCAACCGAATCATCCATCAATTCCCTGCTAGACATGTACCTATCCAACCTCCCAAGTGACACCAGCGCTTGTGAAAGAGATATCATACTCTGAGGGAAGGTCCTAATAGGTTCCTGCAGGATCTTAAACACAGTTGTGGTGGTGAAAACCGTCCCTGCATCGAGTCGAACTCCAAGCAAAAGCGCAGTACCAAACGTGAGAGTTGATATCAACAATGGCGTGCTCCACAACACAATAATAACGCCACAGATTGAGTACATGAACTTGGAAAGCCACTGGAACTCGGACTTTCGGAAACCCAAAATCCTCCCATTGAAATGCTCCTCCCATGCTTGGAACTTGATGACACGCATGTAATTGAGCATCTCATTCACTGCCTTCATCCTTGAATCACGGCTCATCATGGCATTAAACTGGTAACGCTTGTTCTTTCTTGTAGACACCACAGCAAATACAATAACAGCAAGAAGTCCAAGTAAAGCCGTAATCACTGAGGCTCCTAGACAGTTGTACAGCAAGAACAAACCAATACCAACTTGAAATGGCATCATCCACACGGCGTGCAACTGAAGCATCATATCAGAGAGTTGCTGGCTATCGACAGCCATGTAATTGACAATAGGCCCAACTCCATGATCCTGTCTCGCGGAACCGGTTAGCCTCAGCCCCTTCTTGTACAAAGAAGTGATGAGGGTGCATCTGATAAGCATCCCAAGCTTCTGAGAGTTGAAGTTGAAATGGTGAGTTGTCAAAACTTCTACGAATTTAGCACACAGGAGAATCAACACGAGGTAGTACCCTTCATACACAGAGCTACCTTTCCCTGCCGTGAAATCAACAAAACTTTGAATTAGAACTGGCCCTACAAACATTACAGATAGCCTAATAACTGCCAGGAAGGCAGTGAAGGCTATCTCCCTCCAGAAACACCGAAGCAACGTGGTTCGAACTGGGTGCTTTGACCTCTCGTCTGATTTAGGCCACTTCGATTCAAAGATTACCGACATCCTCTCAGCTCTATGCTGAGGTGAAAGGTATGGAATTTCATCAATCTTCAACGGTGACTTGTACCCTTTACTCAGCAACGGGTTTATCCAAATCCAAAAGGCCTTGGATATTGCAGAAGCTGAAGCAAAGCCAGTAACGTTGGATTTGTCATATAGTTTTGTTTCCTCATCAATAAGAGGTTGTGTTTCTTCCCCGGACACAATCCCGGTGGAACCTTTAACAGCAACGCAAAGCAGAAAAAGAGACAAAGGTAGAGAAATGAAAGAAACCGTGTCATCAACCAGGAAGCTGAAGTGTTTCCCATCTTCCACTCCCACAGAGACCAAACGTATGACCCCAGAAGCTGTGAACAAAGAAACCAAGATGAAATTTGCAATCCAGTATATTCTAAGCGACAAAGGGTGAACAACAGCTTGAAACTTTTTCTCATGGATGATTAAAACTGCAAGGACTAGTTGTGTTATAGCCTGAAGTAACCAAAAGAACCCATCAGTTTGCTTCCACGTCCCATCGGTGGAACTGGTAAACACCAGAATGCAAGCAACCGTGTACAAAATAGTCCAAACAGCGGTTGTGGTTAGAGTTAACTTAAACCATGCTGTTGTTCGGTTAGAAACTCTGTTGTTTCTGATAAGGGGCTTGTCGAGCTCTGAGTTGTGGTTGCCAATGGAAGTGAACCTAGAATAGAGCTTTATTAGCGCAAACACAAAGAGAGTCAACAGGAGAAGAATGTCAACACCAGACAAAAGAGCCCTCTGAGGACACGGAGAGAGGAAAATGAATCTCAGCCAGTGAGGTAAATTTGGAGTTGCATTGGGTGAACACGAGAAGGACGTGATCCAAGTTGAAGCTGCCGCAGAAGACATGTTTAATTATTTATAGCACCAACGAAGAAACTTCACTCGTATTGCTGCAACCTTATAAACTCAACTCTCATCGACCTTGTTTCTCTGCTCCCCCTGAAATAATTCAGAAAACACGGTTGGAAAAAGTTAAGGAGACGCAAAAGGGTTATAAGTTATAACTTATAATAACTCATACCCTTTGAGCCAGTAATTGACAGGTTGGAAATGATGATTACTATGATACAAAAAAGAGCTACAAAAGGAAACAAAAAGAAAAAACACGCAAGTGCAAAATAGGTGGATGTGAATGAACAGCGATGATATGTGAATTGATAGGCATAAATGAATGAAACCTCTT
Source organism: Glycine soja (assembly GCF_004193775.1). Classification (NCBI taxonomy): domain Eukaryota; kingdom Viridiplantae; phylum Streptophyta; class Magnoliopsida; order Fabales; family Fabaceae; genus Glycine; species Glycine soja. Next base: position 1,729,110 of record NC_041011.1, read on the forward strand.
TCTCTTGTTTGTGAACAAAACTTACCTTTCTTCTGGATGAGTTACGACCCCGCAACCCAGAAAACAGAATCTTAAAAAAGTCGAAGCCAAAAACTAAAAGGTTGTCCCGAACAACCGATAAGTCGCTCTGGACTTGGGGCTATTGAAGCTTTTCTATGCAACTTGATAATACATTTATAGTATGAAAGAAAACAAAGACCCTTTTCGGTTTTCGCGCACTTAATTAAAAAATTACCAATCTTCTTGTTTAATGTTTACTCTTCTTAGCTACGTGATCTCCGGAACAAACAAAACTCTTGTGGAAAGAAAAACTAGTTAGTTGAGTTGAAATTTGCAACTATACCCGCCTACCATGTCACATGATTGTGTCTAGTTTAATTTCAGCGAGGCTTCTATCTTCACCAACTATTGTGAAAAGAAAAAAACTATAGCAGCCTGGTCTACAGATAAATTCGCTATTATTTTTAGGAAACAGCGTGCAAGCTTCCCTGTTGTTCCAGCCAAGTCCAAGAAGGCTCTATTGTCAAACCACGAGAAGCACAAAGAAAATTCTTCTTTTACAACTGAGCAATAATAATAATAGACTAAACACAAAGGTTGAATCACGTTGACCGTAATAATAATGAAATCAAAGAGAACACATACAGTAACACATTAATAGGCAATAATAGTCCAGCATTAATTACAATCACAAATTGAACGTAATATTCAAGTCACGAGAATCTCTACCTATTAGAGATTTAATGTAGTAACCTCTACTTGTACTCCTATTAGTATAGGAAGACAAATGTTGTTCTCATAGTATTTGTTAAAGAATTAAAAATTAGTGTGAAAGATTTTCTTAAAACTTTTTAACTAGTTAATAAGACTAATCAATTAATTAAAATGAAAACATGTGATGCTCAAGAGAAGAAACGGTGCCTCGATGTGCTAAGATAGGGATTGGCCGAATGGGAATAGAAAAGACAAAAGCTTGGTCCAAAGTATACCGGCTCTGGCGAAATTGCAGTATAGAGTTAGAGACTTCATTTACGCAATTTGTTAAACATTAATGGGTGGATTGTTCTAAAGATGAAATCAATGAGACTGTACGTGCTTGTCATCATGTGGAAATAAAATGTTTGTCCAGTTCTTATTTTATTTATTGGCACTTGGGAGGCTGCTCTCATCCATTTATAATAGGGGACCATAAAAATTAAAAGTTTAAGGCCACATGCTTATATGTGGCTTCTCATGGAGATTCCGAGTTATTATTGAGTACTATAATACATTAATGATTATAAATCATTTATAACATTTTTTACAGGAGAAAATCATTTATAATCTTATTTATATAAAAAAAAAGTTTTGATTTTATGAGATTATGTTACTTGACAAATTCATATTTATTCTCTTCAAAATTATTATTAAATCACATATATCAATTCAATTTTTCATTGTAATTAAGATAATATTTAATTACGGTAATTAATTAATCATGACAAAAATATTCTAATTAATTAATAATATAAATATTAATAAATTAATTAATACTCAGATATTAATACATTAATTTGTTTGATGAATTTGTATTTTATGAATTGATATTAATTTTCTTGATTGCATTTTACCAATTAATATTAATAAATTTGATTGATATCAATTATTTGATCATATTAATTAAACAATTTATTTTATCCGATTATTACATTTAATTGAGGTAATTAATAATCTTCACGATTTGATTGTTCAATCATTCCCTTCTTGAAATATTTAATTTAAATAAATTATGATCAATATATATTATGAGTTCCAGATGAAATAGTAATTAGATTCTTTTGTATTTGAGTATTTAAAAATATATTATATAAAAAATAAATACTTAATTTTATTAAAAATGATATATTTTGTTACATTAAATGAATAATATAATCTAATAAATTTTAAAAAAATATATTACACTTTTTATTTAATTTAATCTTATATTATCATCTACCATCAATTTATTCCAAAAAAATATACATAACATAAATATTTATATACAAAATAAACATGAGAACGAGATAAATTCGGGATAAGTTTAGATTTAAAAAAGATAAATTTATATTTTTCAAACTCATGCATCTTGCTTGGATCTTATCAGGTTTGGTAAACCTATGAGAAATCAGTAACATTTTTTTATAATTTTAATATACCTATATATTTTTAAAATAATAATTTTATATTTATAATTTGATTTAAATTAATTTTATACTTTTTGTCTATGGAAAAAAAGATACTATAGTTTGTTCGTTATGATCTATCATTAATAAAATATTATTTCACCTTACATATGTTTGTGCTTTATTATTATTAGCTTTTTGACCCGTGATTGCATGGATTAAGGATTATTTTGTGTAGTTATATGATAATTTTATATTAAATAGTGTAGTTTTAGAATAAAAAAAATATTTTTTATTGAATTATTTGTTTTAACATATAATAAGTAAAACATAAAAAAATAATTTAATATAATAAAAGTAAAATAACATGTGTTTTTGTAGAGTAATTATTATTTCTTACAAAGAATTATAAATTTATATAAATTGTTGAAACAAATATTTTTTCACATGTTCAAAACATTTTATCAAAAGAAAATAAATATAAAAATAAATCAATATTATATTAGAAGTATAGGTATAACTAAAAATGTTTATGAATATACAATTTTCTATCTGATTTTTTCTGCTAACAAAAACTATCACCCTTGCTAATTAAAGAACTGTAATACTTTTGAGATGAAGTGAGATTGTAAAATAAATATAAGTGATTTTATTATATATAAGAAATAGAAATAATATTATATGAGATTATTTGAAAAATATTAATTCGAGGGGAGAGATATGGAAATATTTTGGTTTGTTTGGTGGAGAAGATCTGTAACAGTTTTAAAAATTGTGAGATGCACAATTATTATTTTAATTAATTTTCACTCGTTTGTCCATTTTTATACATGTCTTTATGTATTTCCCATCAACTAAATATCTTTCATTTCTACTTTATTAATTTCTCATATTTTTACTCGTCAATTGTGTTTGTTTATACTTTGAAAAAACAACTTTAAAATAAATATTTTTAAAAAGCAAATATGACTTGTTTCTTAAAATAAGTAGAAATTCTTTTTTTATTTAAAATAAATATTTATTTTAATAAATAAATTTAAACAAATTAATTCCTATGAATGAAGTCTAGCCCGGTTAGTTGAACAAAATATATGTGTATTATAAACTATTTTATTGTGCTTAATTCTTATAAATAAATAAAAAATAATCATTTATTTTTATTCACTCCATTCCTCTCTTCTCTAACAAACAACATATACTGATGTCATAATGAGCTAAAAATTTAAGAAGATAACATATTAAAGAAATCCAACAACAGATCCAATTAGATTTTTTAATCACGTCACATTTTATTTTAAATAAAAAAAGAAAAATGAAATGATATAATAATGTTAATCTAGTTATAAAGTAATATAGAGAAATTATTCCACAATTTTTTAAAAAAGTTGACCCCTTTTAATAGTAGACCGTGTTCTGTGTCATCCCAACTTTGGCCAAACTCAGAGTTGGTCTTGATAATCTGTCGTATTAAAATGTTAATGTCATATTATCACTAATGGGTCAGTTAGTAATTTTCATTAAACAATTGATGACACACTAATGGTGAATTAAGATTGCTAAATTTTGAACACATGATCATATGCGCTATAAAAACTTCTAAGGGATCAAAATTGTACACTTATAAAACTGTAAGGACAAACAAAATTATACAATTATGTTTTTAAGGAAAATAAATAAAATGATATACATTACTCCATTTCAAACTGACACATTTTAGATTTTTATGTTTAAAATTATATTCACTAACGTTTTCAATTTTCAATAAAATGTTATATTTTTTACAATAATCTATTGCCAAATAAACAATCAACACAATAACTTTTTATTATCATAATCTATCGATTATTCAGCAACCAATACAAAAATCTTCCACTTATGTATATTTTTATTATAATCAATATTATTTTGATTCTTATTCATACAAACATAAATTTTACATTAAATTTTGGTTGATCTTTTAACAATAATCGAACATGCTCAACCTCAAATTTTTTTACCTATAAGAAAATTATATGAGCATCAACCAAAATATTTTTATGTGAACTTTAACTTCTCCTATGTTTATGTATTTGTTTGTAACATCCATTAAACTTTTGAACCAAAAAATGGATCCTGTTCAATTGAGATTTTAATTAAGTCCAACTTCTTTCACAAAATTATAGGCTTTTAACACATATCATCATTGTTGTATACAAGTTCTCCACGAAGATCCTCTCCACTGTCCAGTTTCTTCACGAAACCGTATCTTGCTGTGAACGAACCCGATCTGAAAATGCTCTAAATCATTTTATTGGAAAGGTAAGTGAGTAAAATGTTCTTTTAGAGAAAATTTAACAAATTTAAGCTCTAACTTACTAAAAATATTTGTTTTTAAACTAGGAACAATATTTTTTTTTGTCTAATACTACTAGTATTACGTTAAACATTGGATTAATTCAAATCAAAGTAGATAGGATTGACAAAGTAAACAAAGTATTGGTGGAGACAAAATAGGATATTATATCAACAAATAGTTTTACAAACCATTCCTTTGAAAGTAATATTTAACAAATCTAAAGTTATATTTTACTAACATATTGTTATGAAATAAATAAATAAAGTATAATAATAATCTCTCTGTCTACTTATAAGGTAGAAACTAAAAGAAAAATATAATAATTAATCTCTGTCTTATAATTATTTATAAATAATGAAGAGCACGCCATGACCATGATTGCTAATTCTACATGTATGTTTTTTGCTTTGAAAAACTATTAATTAATTAAAACGACATTTTGGTTGAAAGCCACAAGTTCTTCCTTCTCAGAGAGCGCAACATTAGATAGCATGTACTCAAACTTGTTTAGTTATACCGAAATGCATGCTTACTATATATGTAGATAACATGAGGAAGGGATCAAGAGTGATCAGAATGTTAAAGATACTCATATGAATTATGATAGAATCATCGTCATCAACAACAACATCGATCAAATCATTATCATCATCATCACAAAATACAAATTAAGCAAACTCGTGGCCATAACTCTATGATGCCTATTCTTTTCCTCACTATCACACTATGAAACTTATTTTATTTTTATTCTTCTTGGTGTGACGTTTGTTTGGCACCAAAACATATTCTTTCCAAAATGTTTTCTGCATCTATTCCTTGTGAGCCAATAATTTTTCATGTGGTTTGCAGGGACGTATGGACGTAGTAAATTGGAACGGAGGAGTTTTGGCCTCCCCAATTATTTCTAATTTTAATTTTTTTTAATATATATGATATCTTAATATTAAAGTAATTATTTCTATTTTGGGATCAGATAAAGATACTTAAGTGTCATTTACTTGTTTAATTTTTATGGAATATTTTATTGTCTTCGTTATAGTTTTATTATGAAGTTAACGACATTCTTTCATTTTTTTTATTTAAAGGTTTTTTTTTCTTTTATAATCTTTATTATAGAAATAATTATATTTTTAGACCAAATATTTAAACATTATTTATTTTTTCACTTATTTTTACTTTTTCCTTTTATATTTCTGCTCATACTTTAATTTTTACTCATACTTTTATTTTATCTATTCTATTTTTCTCCTTCCAATCAAACAATAATAGAAGAGCACGGGTATCTCACTTCTATTGTGAAAAGAAATCCTCCTTTTCCTTTCAAAGAAAAATTCTCCTTCAACAAAATGCAAGAATAAAAGTCCAAGCAGAGGTTCGTCAGGCATGATGTCAACATTTTCCTACATTAAAATCTAATGCAGTGATTAACTATTATAATATATTTATTTTTGACTCGGATTCATTGCATTTGTTTGTACGTTCACATAAAGTAAGATGATAGTAACTTAATAAGAGGGACCAGACAATCCAGCAGGATCCCCTCCATGTACGATCCTGCAGGCTGCAGTCATAGTTTAATAATCTATCTATTCTGTAAGTTATATTTTATTTTTAGATTAATTATAATTTTTCTCTCAGTTTATACAATATCGTGAATTTTGTTTTCAAATTTCACCTCCTATAACTTTTTTTCGCTAACTTTTTGCTCTGTATAAGTTTTTTTTTTTTTTTTTTGCTGGTAACCCTATTTTCATTTTTGTAACATGGCTATTTGCCAGTTATATCAAATTTTGTTAAGTATTATATATTGCTTTAAAACTAGTCTAATACAAAATATTAATTATTAAATAACAATTATTAAAAATTATAATTATTATTATGAACCAATAATTCGAACTCATATGGGTCCATATTGCCTACCGGAAAATAAGAGTAAATTACTATTTTAATCCATGTAAATATATAATGTTGTTGCATTAGTTTTTGAAACTGAGAAAATTTCAAAGAAGTTCTTAGAAGTACAATTGATTAATCAAATTAATCCAGAATTTTAAAAAATAAGTTAAGCAATAATATTAACATAATACTTAGGGATAAAAATGATAGTAAGTGATTAAACTTTGCGACTTAAATGAAATTAAACAACTGAAATTTTTATGGACTTATTTGGAGTTTATTACTAAATTTCAGGAACTAACGAGACTATGTTGTACACTTCACAGAGTGGTGGTTTATTTTAAAAACCACAAAATTACTATCGTTGTTCAAAAGCAACGAAGCCTAATACAAAATTTTAAGTAGTGATTTTCGTGAATCAGTTTGAATTGCTATCTTAAAACAAAAAGTGATCCAATCCAATATAATAAAAGATGGTTTGGATTGAATTGGAGGATTCAGGTTGTTATTGTCATCTTAATTTTCTTTTATTAGATGTCTTTAGATTTAAATATTGAACATTTTTTTTTCAAAATAAGTGAATTATATTTAGGTTAGTTTTCTAATAACTTGTTTAAAAATAGAATAAAAAATATCAAAAGGAAGCGTGCCAATCAATCGATTAATTATTACAACATAGTTATTTTTTTTAAAGGAACAGGAATGTGTGTATTCAAAATAAAAGTCTAAGAGAACATGAATATATTATAATTCTACTACATTATACATGATTTTTTTTTGGGTGAAACGTCAAACAACCTAATAAAACATATAAAGGTCACGTATGAAACGCATAATAACATATATGTATTGGAAAATATCGATTTGGTTTGAATATAAAACAAAAGAAAAAATAAAATATAAAATGCTAGTATTCTTTCTTTTCCAAAAATTATAAATTTAATTTTTTTAAAAAGAATAATTAATTGATTCAAATTCTTTAACACATATATGTATAAAGTATAAGAAAATGACAAATATTTTTATGAATTTTTTTATATCCATGCTTATTTGTCATTTATATTTATATAAATTATAATAATTTAAAAGATAACCCGTGTATTGCACGGATCCAGCAATTCGTAGTTATTTTAAAAAGGTGTATGATATGATTTCTCTTTGCTGGTATATTATAGTTCGTTCATTTTCATTTCAGTTTCTCCAATCAATTAAGATCTAAGTCTTAGTCAAGTTGGTTGTTGGTGTCCACAACCACAAGTTTTATATATATACACAAACAGAGTCGTGCTCCTGCATGCTTTCTATTTGACCAGTAAACCTGATTTTCAGGCTATTTCCAACTCTCCGAATCTTACAAGTTACAAGGAAAAATATTTATTATTAAGAGTTATCATGGCTGTCGTGTGTATTCTTTTTAGATAAAATATAACAATATGAGGTTATTAGTGAGAATCATTTAATAAAGTTTTAGATTTGACTTGTTAGATTAGAGAAATAAGTTGCTTAAATTATAAAAAATAAATATTTTATAATGTGTTATTCGGATGAAGATGACATGATTCATGGGGTTATATTTTATAACTGATTTATTTTAGTACTTAAATTTATAAATATTTTATTTATGCTTAATATAATATTAAATTTTTATTCGTTTTAATATTATTATATCAATATCAATGAAAGACCGTAGAAAAAAATTAAAGCAAAATGAAAATTTTACAAAAACAAGAAATAGAATGAATGATATAATAATACTCATAATTTGAAGAATCAAAATAGAAGTTGATTTTATTCCATATTTGACGGATGAATATCCATCATTAATTGTTTTTCAAACTACACGAGATCTGAAAATTGAAATAATTTGAAAAAGTGGTTAGAAATTGTCAATCATGATGAGAGATTTTTTTGATACAGCATGAAATGAGAGACTACACCAACTATAGTTGTTTAAAAATTCAAGGGTGTACGTATTTTTTTTAACGTATACTTTTGCATTGAGTTGACAATATTTTAGAATATTATAATTGAGAATGTTATAGTCAAATTGTGTCATTTGTGTGTGCGAGAGAGTGGGTGGTGTGTCAGGTCTGAGTTGTTACTTGTTAGTGTTTGTTTTACCGTATGCTTTTACATTGAATGATAATTTTTTAGTATTATAATCAGTAGGAAAATTACTATCGCATTAATATAAGGTAACGTCTAACATTTCTATGATAATGCAACATACTCAGCTTTCATAATAGAAGTATGGGTTAAGTAAAAGACGAAAATGTCACTTTTTAGAGAGCAATCATGCTCAAACATTGTTTTAAAACTTATTCCAAAAGTAGGAACGTGCCACATTCCTAAATTTAGTTTCCTCAAAATACTTTTTTGAAGCTTAAAACGAATTAATTTAAAGTGGAGATATTTGAAGAATGATATATAAATATTCATTCTTTTTCAACACCTATTTTTTTTTCTATTTCTTTCCTCTTATCACGTCATATATTATATTGAGTGTCCATAAATTATTTTCCTTATATGTATATAGAATCTTTTTCTTTCTTCTCGAGAATCATGTTTTTTGAAAATTATATTATTTTTAGAATCATATTTTCTGATAAGGAATTCCAAATGCAACATATATTGAAATAATCATGGTCCTTATCTTGACCAAAAACATATTGTTAGGACCAAAAGATTGTTAGTAGGTTTATTAAAAGACGGGTTTGCCTTTATATATATTAGTTCTTTCCTCTTCTTCCTTGTAAACTTGAAGTTTATTAAAACCTAATATTTTATTATTGATTGTTGCCTAGTAATGTCTGGGACGGCCAACATGCTGGAAATGAATTAGACTTTGGGTTATACAAGTTCTTCCTTATTTGATTGTTTCAAACACGCATATGAGTTTCTTAAAAAAAAAAACACGCATAAGTTTTGTGGCCACGGCAGCTCAAAAGAAATACTAATATGGCTATGAAAAATGTTAGTAATACATTATTTTTAAGATACTAGATTTTTTTCTTTCACGGTAAACTTCACAATTTTTCATGAATTTGACTTCTCAGCGGTATTTTCTCATGCTGTCATTGTGCTGTCCCATTTAAATTATATAGTTTTCATGATTTTTAAAATTAAATGTCACCATTAAATATTAACACAATTGTGTATTGTTATTTTAATGGAACAACACAGAAATAACATATGAAAGAACAACAGAGAGACCGTTTTTCACTAAACACCATTGCTCTTGAACTTAAACACTTTCACAGTCAATTTTTTTTTTTCTTTTGCTGATTGTCATTGTCGGATAGAAGCTGAACAACTAAAGGTGATTGGTGGTATTAATGATGATATTGCGGGCTATTTATTTTGATATAATTATGAGAGAATTGGCAACAGAATGTGAAGAAACAATTCTTGGGACTTCACGCTAGCCTAGGCATTTTGGCTAGACAGGAGGGGCGGAGAAGATTATCACCGGTCAGAATTAATTTTGAAAAAACAGAAAAATTACATTAAAATATGTTTTTTTATTAAAAATTAAAAATGTAGATTGAATTTTAATCCCCTCACAGTTTGCTGCACAGATTATCACCGCTAGGAATATTTGTTCCAATTTTAAAACGCCAGAAAGTTTCTCCAATGTTAATAGAGACCAAAACATAACTTTTAAGCATGTCTACGAACATCAATCGTCATACAGTCCAGAATTTTTTCGCACGGTGCAGGACCTATCTAGCTTGTGCATGCTATCAAATAATTTTAACGTTGTAAAAAATACTGCATAAGTTTTAAATTTGTCTTCGTTTTCTTAGGAAAGTTTTAGATTTGTCTTGTGTATTACAAGTTTGTACCAATAAAATTATGTACTGCTTGTTTTCATGTTAATGCTTTTTTAGTTAATAACTTTGTATTCAATTACACTAGCATATAGAAAATTTGCGGACTGGAGGTATAAAAAACAAAGTTGAGGGTGTAATCCAGCATAAAGTCAAGGGTGTTTTTTTTTTTTTTTATAATAAATTAAAGGATTTGAAATCGAGATGGTACTAAGATAGCAATGTCAAGTAATGAAATAAAGACAAAATAACTTATGACATATCTTGCTATATATATATATATATATTTCATCACATCACATTTTTGCCATATAAGCATATGCTAAGCAAATTACTTTCATGATAATTACACCAATCATCAGTGCCAAGAATTACGGCCTGTTTAGTTCAACTTTATTTTTTCTTCTTTTTTGACCAGCTATTATTTTTATCTATTGAGAAAATCACTAAAATAACTTTCTAATGATTTTTAAACTTTTTTGACCAGCTAGTTTGTTAGTACTTGTTTTTAACTAAAATGTTTTATTACATTATTTTTAAATGTTACGTTGAATAGTAAATGCATCAATCTTGCCAAGTTTTTATAATGACTTGTACAATCATTATAATTTTTAAAACATTTTAGTTAAAAACAAGTACTAACAAACTTGAGATTCAACGTAACATTTAAAAACTTACCAAGATTGGGAGGCATTTACTATTCAACAATTAACATGTACCACCATGATTACTTCTCGCCGTCCCGAGACTATGTTTGAATTGAAGGAAAAGAATGTAATAAAATGTAATGAAATAGAATTAAGACTAGGTTCCATTATTTGGGTAGTTTATATTAGAATAGGATGGAATGAAACCTCATGCTTTGTATTCTATTCCTTCCCCTCCAATAAAACTATCCAGGCAATAGAATGCTAATTTTATTTCATTCCACTCCATGATTCCATTTCATTTCACTCATCACTAGAGACCTAAACATAGCCTCAGGAACAAAGAACTACAAAGGCAAGTTTTTAACCTGAGAAGGCATCGGAAAACGATGTTGGCATAGAAGCTTTGGTGAGGTCCATAATAAACACCATTTTTGTGACTATAAATGCAGGAAAATAATTGGAAACCTAAAATCAATAATACACAGGAAACATAACATAAATAGTAACTGTTCTGAACGGGCACCAATGCCTTTAAAAGCAGCAACTGGCCCATCTGTAGTTCCATATCAGTACCCAAATCAACCTCTACCTCGCCCTCCACCTACCACAGAAGGAAAATTTTTGGATGAGATTCATCAACAATATCTATTTTACACAATATGTCGGATGGGAGGTAAAGATGAGGATGCAAATGACAAAAGTGGCCTAAACTGTTGTTTGGGGGAGAATTTTAAAGAGGAAGGGAAGCCACTCTTACCCCTAGGTCTGAGTGATATAAAATTACAAAATGGACTACCAAATTCTCTCAAATATAACCTGAACTACCAAATTAATTTTCCATAAACATCCAAGCAAAAGAAAGAATAAGACTCTCCAAGTTCCTTCAATAATAATTTAATTTACTTTTTACATTGAAAAAAAAATGTTTGGTCCATAAACAGATCATCCAAGAGACAACAAAAGCACAGATAGCAAGAAGGTGAATTTGAGGGATAGAAACCAACAAAAGAATAATTGGTATACATGCAATACTTGCATTTTGAAATGACAATAGGAATGATTTACCTCTGTTTCCACCAGGCTTTCCACCGGGACCACCCCTACCTCGTCCTCCTTGTCCTTTAGGTCCACCTTCATCAAGGCCACGCCCAATTCCTTTTGGTTGACGTCCACCAGGACCATCCTCCCTACCTCTTCCTCTTCCACGTCCCACACCAGGGGGTTTGCGATCTTTAAAAAAAAGTCACATCAACCAAAGAATTTTTTAACTTTTTGGTAATTGAAAAAGAATATGAAACAATAACTTGTTAACAGTGATGAAACTTTCCCTTGCTGATTTATGAAAGAAACAAGTTTGCCTCTGAAACTGTTAGGTTCAAGCATATAAACTATATGCATCTTTAATTTTCTTTTATTCATCTTTAGTATGACAAACAAGCCTACCAGTTTTTTTCTTTTTCTTAACCTCTTAAATCACCTAGTCATTTAGTTGTCAAAAACAAGGCTTACCAGTGCGGCTCTTTGTTTCTTCCTGGACTTTGTCAATAACCTAAATCAACAGGAAGTAAAGCTAGATCAGTGGATAAATGAATGCATCACTAAGAGCTTACCACATTCACTAAGAAGTTCTGAACCTTATTCACTGAAAGAGAAAAAAACATAAAACGACTGAAGCACCAGCAGCACACACCTCATCAGGAACCCGAAGGTACTTTATGGTATTGCCGCGAATGTAGCACTCGGGCATACGCCAAAATCTATCTCCATCCTGAATTGCCAATTTCAAATTGTAAGTTAAGTTGTAACAGACATTCACATATGAGAAGACAATATCTGAGAGTGAATGCAGGGAGAACAGTGAAAAAAGATCGTTACTTTAGAGGTACAAATGACTTCTCGGAGATGAATGTTCATCCATGTATCACAATTAACCAAGTGCCCGTTATAAGTCTCCCCATTTTTCAGTTCCACTAGCTGTTACAATATGTCACAAGTTACAAATCAAGCAGTATTAACATAATTTCTATACATATAACAATAACGTAACCCTAAAAAAAGAGGATAAAAATAAAGCAAAAGAGGGTTTAACTCACCATAGGGTGGCCTTGGGCAGTCTTGAGAAGGGAAAGGGGCAGCTGCAAAAAAAAGAAAGAGAGTAAACAGTGAGAGAATGTAACCCTAATAGTAACAAATAGGGCATTGGTGCGCATGATTAGTCAGGGGGAAGTTATTGGGTTTTAATGTTTTAGGTTAAAAACAATATATCTTAGGAAAAGGAATGAACTTGACGAGATCTATGTATCCATTCGTGTTAGGGCTGAAAGGAACAAACTTAGAGAGAGAGAAAGAGAGAGAGCATTACCATGGTCGGAATCGGTGATTGCAGAGTTGACGGTGCTAATAAGTGTCACTGTTTCTTTGCGATTTCACAGAGAAAACTATTAATCAGACCTCTCTTCTGTTCCTACTTTCTTTTTTAATCTTAGGCGACTCTACTCCTATAGTCCTATTTCGTTTATCAAATTAGTTATATAGCCTATTTATTATTTATTCACCAGTAATTTCAGCTGTTTTTTTTTTAATCACGCTCATATTTTTAAAGTTTGATAAAATTATGCTACAAGATTTCTTTTATAAATATTTATTTTTATATAATTAACATTTTCTATGTGTAATGCACACGCAAACCCCGTAAATAAGCGGAGAAAATTTATAAGAAACTAAAGAAAGATAAAAGATTGTGAGAGAAGAAAATTAGTTTCCTTTCAAAAAAAAATAGTTAGTACTATTTAGAAGAAAAAATAATAAATAACCATTTAAAATATTTAGCCGCAATCAAATGACAATTAAATTAGATAAAATGATCATTTTTTATTCTGATAAATCAAAATTAGATTAAATTAATTTGTAGTCATTGAACTATTTGATATTTTTTATTTTATTTTTTTATTTTTTTTCAATTAAATACCTGAACTTGCATTTGTTCTTTTTTATTTAGGTCCTTAATTAGCTCTCCAATTATCAAACACATAAGTTTAAGTACCTAAATTAAAAAACAAATACAATTTTTGGAACTTAATTAAAAAACATAAATTCAGGAATCCAATTGAAACGAAAAAAGTTTAAAAATCTAATTAAAAATTTGATAAAACTTCGAATAATTAAACCTAAATATTATAATCGTAGACTATTATATTTTATTCAAACGATTAAGATTAAAAAAATGTGTATGACTTATTTAAAATGATCAAGGGATTCTCATTTAATTTTTAATCTTGATTATTTATATACAGATATATGACTTAGATTTAAAGTTTCCGTTTCTTATGATAAAGACTTCTCACTTGATAAGTTTCCTATAAACAAAATATTATATAAATAATATAACTTTTTTTTGATTCAATAAATAATAAAACTTAGAGAATACATTATGAAAGATTGGTAGGAACAAACTTGCGCCGTTACACAAATCAGTGTTCCAAAGTGTCCAGACTAAAAATTGCGGGACTTGACTGACAATAATACTGCATAAAACATTCTCTATGGTGCAGTTCTCTTTACTTTTTATTTTTTTAAGCAACCACGCTTCAAAGGATATGCATGCATCATAGCAAAGTTTATCCTAAATACAACTATGGACGTAATTGAAAAACTTAGCCTAAAACTGGAAGAGCTAAAAGAACCGGAGTAAATTAATCAAAGTACCAATAATTACACTTAAAAAGAGGAATGTTGTCTCCAGGAGAATCTTGGGCTTCTCCAGTATTCATCTCAACTTCATCTGATGTTTGAAAAAATTACATTACGATATCCTCTAATTCAAATATTATATCATCGTTATTTTGAATTGCTTAATACAGATGGCTCCCTTGTTTAAACTTTTTAACAGAAACAAAACCTACCACTACATACAAATTTTCCCACCCCAAGTAAAATAGCTCTGATCCAAAACCAAAGTAAATTGAAATGAAGGTTCAGAAGTTATGCAGCTATAGCATTTTTGCAGAGACCATTACCAAAGTAAAGCAGGAAGACTGTCCAACAAGATCAGCACATCAAGCATGCTTATGTAAAGACACTCAACATGTCTAGGCTCATTAAATCTGCAGTAACATTTGAAAACAAATATTTTTACAGGTATTTGTACAAAATAAGTTACATAATTCCCTTGACTTCTAACATAACAATGGCGGTAAGGGCAAAAGTCTATTATTAATTAGATCGGCATTGTAAGTTCAGAGCTCTTGTGAATTTTTGTCAATTCAACTAAATGGCGCATGGTTGGTCTGCCATGGGGGCAATTCCATGGGGATTTCAGCTCAGCCATATGCTCAAGTATCTGAAACATTAATGTAAACTACAAATCAGTCTGTGAGGGTGAAATATTTGAAATTCAATTTATTCAGATTTAGTCCCCAAAAAACAGATGCTTATCGCCCCACTCCTGCATTGTTTATCATGTGTTATTACTTATTAATGAAGGGGAGGGGGCAGGGCCAAATGTATTATGCTTTACTACCTTCTGCATTTCATTTCTTCCAAGTGCATCACCAACCATAATTGATGATCGACATGCACGTGATGCCAACATTGCACGAACTCTTGAAGGGCAAACAGAATCTGAGGTGTCCAGTTTATAGCTACCAACTATGGAACATTCCACATGACCATCACCATCAGACAGGATAGAGATCAGCTCCTTAACATCTGTTGGGTTGGGGAAAAATGTTTATCATTAATCACTTCAATACATCTTTTTTTTTACCTTAATGAAAGTCTTCAATACATCAATGCAAACAAGCAAGTAATTCAAGTTGATTGAACAGAAATTCTAAATAGAATGATTATGCACAACGGAACTAGACATTCACAAGATTCAAATATGTGTCAATCTGTAGACCATAGCTTAGACCGAGGTATAAATAAATATGAAAATATAACAACTCGTATAATGGAATGGAAACAATCTCAATTCAAAGGGTACTAAAAAGTGCTTATAATGATTTACAAGGTGAAGCAGGCCAGGCTCCACAGATCCTTACAAGGGTTGAGGGCTTTTATAAAGCTTAACCTCAATGTGAGCATCATTTATGCATCCTAAAGCATGTTCATGCAGAATATTGTAGGTTTAACATGTATAATAAGTCAGTTGAGGATGTCTCCAATAACTAAGTTACTGTTTTTAAGTACCAAAGCCATCAGAAGATGAAAAACCTACACAATTGTTAAGATCCTAAATTGTCTTGATATTACTTGCATCATATATCAACTTAAACCATGTTTACTTAGCTAGACATCCAGCTTTGGCCTGAGTTATCTTCCACTTCAAATATAATCAAAAAAATAAGTTGAGTAACATGGACCAATGAAGATGCTTTTCCTTGACCTAAAGTGATATGATCATATCATTCAACAAAATCCCTAAACTAATCATGGATAAAATCTACAAAATCACCTGCCTTCAATTCCAAACATAGTGTTTT